>NC_047036.1:61096420-61213920 GCF_011762595.2 Tursiops truncatus
TCTGGAGTTATAAATATAGTCAATATAGCCCAAACACAAACTTCAAGTCTAACTCACCCAAAAAGATGTACTTAAATGACAGTATGTGATTTCGTAATAATGAAAAAGTAAAAGAAACAAAGATAAGATACTTGACCATGTGAAACTTATAAGTACAAAATACACAAAAATGAAGACAATTTTTAAAAACATAAGTAGAAAATATACTATATTCATGCTAATAACATGAGTAAAGCTAAAGTAAAGTGTAGTTAATCAGGTAAAGCTTCAAGTTTTAAGATTCTAGAGAAAAATGTGGATTTTGAAAAATTACTGAGCCAAGAACTTTAAGGCTAACAATCTACTTTCAAGAGTTCATACCCTAACAGTCCTCCTCAGTAAAAGAGACAAATGTTTAGTAAAGGTTACTTTTCTACCAAAACCATGCTTCTAGTACAAATACTGAAGAAAACATGGACAAAGCAAGAGATTATGTATATTTTTTATTAGAATAATGCATTTTGAAACTGCAAGCACATCTACCCTCTGAAATGTAGATAGTGTGCATCTTTACCTAATTTAAAGAGATTTCAATTTCTTTCTTATTAAGTAAGAAAAAAAGCAAGAAAAGGGCCTTGGAAGAGCCAAAATTAAGGTCAAAATTCACACTAAAGTTTATATATATGATTTATAGGAGAGATCTTCATGTCCTCATTCAGAGCAGTTACTCTTTAAGTCTATTTCTACAAATTTGGTTTCTTATAAATTTACACAAAAATTTGGTTTCTTGTATTTTAAAGTAATAGATGAGAAAGGGGAAAACTAGTGCCATAGATAGGCATGCTGATAGAAGAAGTAATGACAGAAATCTCACTAGGGATGAGAAAGAAGACCCATATAAAGCAAGGCAGTTAGGAGCACTTCAAGGAGAATATAAAGGCCTCAGCAACCTGATAACCCCCTAAAGTGGTCTTACCTTTACTTATAATAAAGGACAGCGATAAATTTAAGTATTAAAGAAGATTAAATGAGGAGCAGCAGGACCAGGAAGGGTAAAAAGGAAAAAAAAAAAGGTTACATGATATGCTCTGTTTAAAAACAAAGAAACTGGGAGATGCAAGACGGAAGAGATATGGGAACATATGTATATGTATAACTGATTCACTTTGTTATAAAGCAGAAACTAACACACCATTGTAAAGCAATTATACCCCAATAAAGATGTTAAAATAAATAAATAAATAAAACCAAAACACTCTCTAAAGCAGAAGAAAAAGAAACTTTTAATAGAAATTTAAATGAGAAAAAACTAATACTCACGGAGCTATGTCTGGTTGTGTTGCACTGGGAAGGTCAGGAGGTAGTCTTCTTGAAGGGCCTTACTAAAAAAGCCTTCCCCTCCTTGGCCCATTAATCACAGCCAAATTTCTGGTTCTTAGGCTCAAAATTTATTTTGTAAGCCCACCAAGAGTAGAATCATGTCTTAAGGGCAGAACAACGTTGATTAATGAGGCTGATGTATAATGCTAGAATGCCAATTTATTGACATACAATGAAAAGCACAATTGTTTCTGGCACTAGAAAAAAGTCTTTCAAAACGCAAGCCCACTCTCTTATGATAGGCAGACCCATGCGAAAAACCATAGCCTTACCAGAAAATATATTGGTGAGTATGGTACCAAAAAAAGGAAAATTAGATAAACAGAATTATTTCATAGCTTAAGCAGTTTTCAGTCTTTTCTTGGAGCATTAACATTCTAAGGAGGTGTATCAGAAGCTCTCTTTGTTTTCTGTTGTTTTCTGTGCTTGAAATCTTTTTAAGATTTCTTTTGGAGGGGGAAAAAAGTTCCATTGCTAAAAAGTAAAGTAAAACTACTGTTTTACTTAAAGGAAACAGGGTGGCCTTACAAACATTAAAACTGTACTCAGAACACCCCCATCTCCTGGACAAGGCTTTAGGTGGACAAAACAGATATTTACCCTGTGATTTTCTTTATTTTGTGCTTTCACTGTTGACCAAGCTTCCTTCCTATTAATACACTTAACACACTCTTTGTGGAAAAGATAATCCAGTCAATCAGTTAACAGTCTAGTCTTATAAGACTAGAACCCATTCTCTCTTTCAGACATCTGTGTATCTTTATTATGACCTATTAAATATTGCTTTCATTTTATCCTCTGAGATTAAATCTTATTTCCAGTTTCTTAGGTAATATTTTAATATAATCCTAAGTATTAATAGTGGTATATAAACTATTTTATAAATGTTTCCAGTCAGAATGGTTAAACTGAAATCGTTTTTTGGTGTTTTTAAAAAAGTAAAACTTGAAAGTTTGACTATTTAGTAAGACTCCATCCTTAAGGCTGTATTCAGCTGAGATGTTGTAAGGAGTTGAATAGTGTTGCCCAAAATTCATGTCTACCCAGAACCTCAGAATGTGATCTTATTTGCAAATAGGTTCTTTTTTTTTTTTAATTTTATTTATTTTATTTTTGGCTGTGTTGGGTCTTTGTTGCTGTGCGCGGGCTTTTCTCTAGTAGTGGCGAGCAGGGTCTACTCTTCGTTGCGGCGCTTCTCATTGCGGTGGCTTCTCTTGTTGCAGAGAAGGCTTCTCTAGGCTGTGCAACTATTGAGCACGGGCTTCAGTAGTTGCAGCACGTGGGCTCAGTAGTTGTGGCGCACGTGGCCTCAGTAGTTGGGCTTAGTTGCTCCGCAGCATGTGGGATCTTCCTGGACCAGGGCTCAAACCTGTGTCCCCTGCATTGGAAGGCAGATTCTTAACCACTGTGCCAACAGGAAAGCCTGGAAATAGGTTTTCTATAGACATAATTCATTAAGATGAGGTCATACAGGATTGGCATGGGGCCTAAGTCCAATGACTGGTGTCCTTATAAGAGACACACCAGGAAGAAGACCATGTAAAGACAGAAGCAGAGACTGGAGTTATACTGCCAAAAGCCAAAGAAAACGGAGGATTGCTGGCAACCATAAGAAGCTAGAAGAGGCAAGGAAGGATGGAGGGAAGAGCATGATTTGCTGACACCTTGATTCCAAACTTCTAGCCTCCAGAAATGTGAGAGAATAAATTTTAGTTGTGTTAAGCCACCTAGTTCACAGTAATTTTACATTGGCAGCCCTAAGAAATTAATACAGATGTTAACACAAGCTGAATTGCTTCTTTTTAGAGAAATATTTGTGGAACACCAATGCTTTAAAGGGCTTGAATTCCAGTGATCTGTTGTTACTAGGAGGGAACAAAACAGAAACCTTCCAGTTTCAAGTCTTAGAATCTTTTCACTATACCATATTCTCCTATCCATCTGTCCATCCATCCATCCATCCATCCATCCATCCATCCATCCATCCAATAGTTACCATATGCTTACACTGTGCCAAGCAGTGGGCAATGAACAAGTTAAATACTATCCCTTCCTTCACAGTGAACTTGTCTAGTCTCACTCAGTAGGTTGTGGAAATCCTTCCATGTTAATGCATACAGCCCTATATCAGGTATTTTTTAATAACTATATGTACGGTGTTTCACTGATTGCATGCAGATTTTAAGCAATATCTTATCGATGAAAACTTAAATTATTTCCAATTTTAAAGTATTATTGTAAACACCGAGATGAACATAATTGTACATACATCTATACCCTTGTCTGCATATCTTATTTAAATGAAAATCATAGCATGGCTTCTAGGTCTAAGGGTATGTACATTTTACTTAGTGATATGTATTGCCAAATTGCCCTCCATAAAGACTGTACCAACTGACATTTGCATCAACTGTGAGAAGAGAGCCCATTTCTCTCACTAACACTTGGTACTGGTGTTTTCATTTATGCCAATGTTATAGGTGACCAATAATATCATAGCTGTGCTTGTATTTTTGTGATTATTAGTGAGTTATAGTCATTAAGGGTACAGTCTGACTTTCTGAATTTGAATGCAGGTTCCACTGGTTCAGGTTCCTTAAATTCTTGGTGCCTCAGTTCCTCAATGGTAAAGCAAGGATAACAACAGTATCTGCCAATAGCTGGGAGAACTAAATGGGTTAATATCTATGAAGTACTTACAACCATATGGAGTTCATAGTGTTATTATTTCATATGTCATCCAATTCTCCTTTCTTTGTATGTAAATTTTCTGTTTATATTTTTATCTATCTTTATGGTGGAGTGTTCATCTCTCTTATTAATTTGTAAGAACTCTTTTTATATTCTAGATCTTATCCTTTATCTGGCATGTAGTTGGTAAATACTTTGCCCAATATGTCTCTTGTTTTTCCATCTTATTTGATTTTTCTTCCTTTTACCTCCTTTTCTGTTCTGTTCTCCTGGAGAAATTTTATTGTATAATGTTTATATACTCACGTCTATCAATCTTATCTCTATGGCTTCACGATTTATGTGGATAAGAAAGCACTTTTCACAAAATATAGTATTTTAATTTAATGGTAAAGTGAAAGACAGCTAACATTTTTGTTTTTCTTGTTTAGGAGGAGAAACTTCTAGAAGACTTGAGAAGTAATTTCTTGGTAGAGTCTCATTAATTTAATATTCAGGGTGGGCATTACTGATAGATGTGGAAACTTATTACAATCTTTCCTCTTTAAAGAAAAAATGAAAACAATTAGTGATTTGGGACATTACTAAAAAGATTTTCTAGAGTTATAGTTCTCCACAAAGAGTGGCTACAAGTCTCCTGTTTCAGAATTTCTCTCAATCTTAAACATTTTCTCTATAAGCAAATGGGTGTCTAGATCCTATGAAATCATATATATAGATTTTACATATTATGAAGAGATTTTGGTTACTGATATCCTAGATACAAAGGATCACAACATGGAAAGACAGGCTATTAACTGAGGTACTCAACTTTCATTCATTGGCAAATGCCAAATTAGAAACGAAACTTTTTTTTTCCCCACTGGTTGTCAAATAACACTTTATTATTTTCCTTTGCAGTTCTTAACTAGCTGGGCAATCCACCACACCACTGTTGATGTCATCTAAGATGTCGTGAAGGTGGCAGCCATCAACATTGCAGCCCACAGACTAGGCGGTCCCCAGGATCTCTTTAATGGTTCCAGAGAGTTCTCTAGCTAAAGATCGATGCCACATCTGTCGGGCAATGTTGACAATCTCACCAAAAGTGATGTTTCCACTGTGCTTAATGTTTTCCTGCTTCTTTCTGTCTCTTGGCAGTTCCTTGAGGGCTCTGATGATCAGGGCAGAGGCAGAAGGTACCACCTCAATCTGGGCCTGTCGGTTCTGAATGGTCAGTTTCACTGTAATCCTCAGACCCTTCCAATCACCAGTTGCCTTGGCGATGTCATCACCAACTTTCTTTGGAGACAGACCCAGGGGGCTGATCATGGGGGAAAGGGCAAATGTGGCACCGACTTCTCCACCGGTGCACCTCAGGTACACAACTTTGATCTCATTGGGGTCGAACTTAGGTGGCATGGTGGAGGCGGCTGGCGTTGGTGTCGGATGAACCCGGATTCAGGACAACCAAAGAAAGTTGCACCTTGGCCTCCTCCGAGCCGAAAGCCGAAAGCAAAACATTTTTAATGCATATAATTTGCTCAATTTTCCTCTCAAGGGAATTAATTTTTCAAAGGAAATTTCATTATGTTTACCTAGGCATGCCTCATCACTCTAGTTCCTTTCAGCTCTGTTCTAATTACAATCCAAAGCTGGCATCCTTTGTGGATTTTCTTGCATGCTTTCTCCCAGGTAATTAATATGATTTAAATAAAATTGTATTTAACATAGCACCTATGGCACCATGCAGAACACCACCTCCAATTCAATATGATGCCATCATTACCTTTGGTATGATCCAACTGCTAGTTTTTAGCCCATGTTGACAACTAACAAGAACTTAATTTCCCTAAAACAGTATTAACTATTCTAGTGAAAATCAGATATTAGCTTCCTGCCTACTGAATATGAATTTTGTAATTCTACTCTATTAAAGCTAACACAATAAGAGCATTCAAGTTTATTTGGCTTAATTTGTCCTTCACATACCCATATGCATGTTGTTCATTCTTCATTATTCTGTACACCCTTTACATACATTCTTAAGGGCAAACATGAGAAGCACAGTTTTATACGTCCTACTCACAGGTTTGCATTAAAAACAAAACAACAGACTGAACTGCCCTGGAGCCTGAGGGGAGGGTGGCCTAACTGAGGCTGCTGGCTCTGGAGGGGCCCCACCAGCCAAAGCTGCGACAGTCCTGGGGACCACGGGCAAGAGGACAGACAGGAGAAGCAAGAAGAACTACAATCCTGCAGCCTGTGGAACAAACGCCACATTCACAGGAAGAGAGACAAGATGAAAAGGCAGAGGGCTATGTACCAAATCATGGAACAACATAAAACCCCAGAAAAACAACTAAATGAAGTGGAGATAGGAAACCTTCCAGAAAAAGAATTCAGAATAATCATAGTGAAGATGATCCAGGATCTCGGAAAAAGAATGGAGGCAAAGATCGAGAAGATGCAAGAAATGTTTAACAAAGACCTAGAGGAATTAAAGAACAAACAAACAGAGATGAACAGCACAATAACTGAAATGAAAAATACACTAGAAGAAATCAGTAGCAGAATAACTGAGGCAAAAGAACGCATAAGTGACCTGTAAGACGGAATGGTGGAATTCACTGCTGCAGAACAGAATAAAGAAAAAAGAATGAAAAGAAATGAAGACAGCCTAAGAGACCTCTGAGACAACATTACACGCAACAACATTCGTATTATAGGGGTCCCAGAAGGAGAAGAGAGAGACAAAGGACCAGAGAAAATATTTGAAGAGATTATAGTCAAAAACTTCCCTAACATGGGAAAGGAAATAGCCACCCAAGTCCACGAAGCGCAGAGAGTCCCATACAGGATAAACCCAAGGAGAAACACGCCAAGACACATAGTAATCAAATTGGCAAAAATTAAAGACAAAGAAAAATTATTGAAAACAGCAAGGGAAAAACGACAAATAACATACAAGGGAACTCCCATAAGGTTAACAGCTGATTTCTCAGCAGAAACTCTACAAGTCAGACGGGAGTGGCATGATATACTTAAATTGAGGAAAGGGAAGAACCTACAACCAAGATTACTCTATCTGGCAAGGATCTCATTCAGATTCCATGGAGAAATCAAAAGCTTTACAGACAAGCAAAAGCTAAGGGAATTCAGCACCACCAAACCAGCTCTACAACAAATGCTAAAGGAACTTCTCTAAATGGGAAACACTAGAGAAGAAAAGGACCTACAAAAACAAACCCAAAACAATTAAGAAGATGGTAACAAGAACATACATATTGATAATTACCTTAAACGTGAATGGATTAAATCCTCCAACCAAAAGACACAGGCTCACTGAATGGATACAAAAACAAGCCCCATATATATGCTGTCTACAAGAGACCCACTTCAGACCTAGGGACACATTCAGACTGAAAGTGAGGGGATGGAAAAAGATATTCCATGCAAATGGAAATCAAAACAAAGCTGGAGTAGCAATACTCATATCAGATAAAATAGACTTTAAAATAATGTTACAAGAGACAAGGAAGGACACTACATAATGATCGAGGGATCAATCCAAGAAGAAGATATAACAATTATAAGTATATATGCACCCAGCATGGGAGCACCTCAACACATAAGGCAACTGCTAACAGCTATAAAAGAGGAAATTGACAGTAACACAATAATAGTGGGGGACTTTAACACCTCACTTACACCAATGGACAGATCACTCAAACATAAAATTAATAAGGAAACACAAGCTTTAAATGACACAATAGACCAGACAGATTTAACTGATATTTATAGGACATTCCATCCAAAAACATCAGATTACACTTTCTTCTCAAGTGCACACGGAACATTCTCCAGGAGAGATCACATCTTGGGTCACAAATTAAGCCTCAGTAAATTTAAGAAAATTGAAATCATATCAAGCATCTTTTCTGACAACAATGCTATGAGATTAGAAATCAATTACAGGGTAAAAAAAAAAGTAAAAACATAAACACATGGAGGCTAAACAGTACATTACTAAATAACTAAGAGATCACTGAAGAAATCAAAGAGGAAATCAAAAAATACTTAGAGACAAATGACAATGAAAACACGATGATCCAAAACCTATGGGAGGCAGCAAAAGCAATTCTAAGAGGGAAGTTTATAGCAATACAAGCCTACCTCAACAAACAAGAAAAATCTCAAATAAACAATTGAAACTTACACCCAAAGAAACTAGAGAAAGAAGAACAAACAAAACCCAAAGTTAGCAGAAGGAAAGAAATCATAAAGATCAGAGCAGAAATAAATGAAATACAAACAAAGAAAACAATTGCAAAGATCAATAAAACTAAAAACTGGTTCTTTGAAAAGATAAACATAATTGATAAACCATTAGCCAGACTCATCAAGAAAAAGAGGGAGAGGACTCAAATAATAAAATTAGAAATGAAAAAGGAGAAGTTACAACATAAACCGCAGAAATACAAAGCATCCTAAGAGACTACTACAAGCAACTCTACGCCAATAAAATGGACAACCTGGAAGAAATGGGACAAATTCCTAGAAAGGTATAAACTTCCAAGAGTGAACCAGGAAGAAACAGAAAATATAAACAGACCAATCGCAAGAAATGAAATTGAAACTGTGATTTTAAATCTTCCAACAGGGCTTCCCTGGTGGCGCAGTGGTTGAGAGTCCGCCTGCCGATGCAGGGGACACGGGTTCGTGCCCCGGTCTGGGAAGATCCCGCATGCCATGGAGCGGCTGCGCCCGTGAGCCATGGCCGCTGGGCCTGCGCGTCCGGAGCCTGCTGCTCCACAACGGGATGGGCCACAGCAGTGAGAGGCCCGTGTATCACAAAAAAAAAAAAAAAAAATCTTCCAACAAACAAAAGCCCAGGACCAGATGGCTTCACAGGTGAATTCTATCAAACATTTAGAGAAGAGCTAACATCCATCCTTCTCAAACTCTTCCAAAAAACTGCACAGGAAGGGACACTCCCAAACTCATTCTATGAGGCCGCCATCACCTTGATCCCAAAACCAGACAAAGATACTACAAAAAAAGAAAATTACAGACCAATATCACTGATGAATATAGGTGGAAAAATCCTCAACAAAATACTAGCAAACAGAATCCGACAACACATTAAAACGATCATACACCATGATCAAATGGGATTTATCCCAGGGATGCAAGGATTCTTCAGTATACACAAATCAATCAATGTGATACACCATATTAACAAATTGAAGGATAAAAATCATATGATCATCTCAACAGATGCAGAAAAAGCTTTTGACAAAATTCAACACTCATTTATGATAAAAACTCTCCAGAAAGTAGGCATAGAGGGAACCTACCTCAACATAATAGAGGCCATAAAAAACAAACCCACAGCAACCATCATTCTCAATGGTGAAAAACTGAAAGCATTTCCTCTAAGATCAGGAACAAGACAAGGATGTCCGCTCTCACCACTATTATTCAACATAATTTTGGAAGTCCTAGCCATGGCAATCAGAGAAGAAAAAGAAATAAAAGGAATATTAATTGGAAAAGAAGAAGTAAAACTGTCACCATTTGCAGATGACATGATACTATACATAGAGAATCCTAAAGATGCCACCAGAAAACTACTAGAGCTAATCAATGAATTTGGTAAAGTTGCAGGATACAAAATTAATGCACAGAAATCTCTTGCATTCCTATACACTAACGAAAAATCTGAAAGAGAAATTATGGAAACACTCCCATTTACCATTGCAAGAAAAAGAATAAAATACCTAGGAATAAACCTACCTAGGGAGACAAAAGACCTGTATGTGGAAAACTATAAGACACTGTTGAAAGAAATTAAAGATGATACCAACAGATGGAGAGATATACCATGTTGTTGGATTAGAAGAATCAATATTGTGAAAATGACTATACTACCCAAAGCAATCCACAGATTCAATGCAATCCCTATCAAATTACCAATGGCATTTTTTACAGAACTAGAACAAAAAATCTTAAAATCTGTATGGAGACACGAAAGACCCCAAATAGCCAAAGCAGTCTTGAGGGAAAAAAACAGAGCTGGAGGAATCAGACTCCTTGACTTCAGACTATACTACAAAGCTACAGTAATCAAGACAATATGGTACTGGCGCACAAAAACAGAAATACAGATCAATGGAACAGGACATAAAGCCCAGAGATAAACCCACGCACCTATGGTCAACTAATCTATTGCAAAGGAGGCAAGGATATACAATGGAGAAAAGACAGTCTCTTCAATAAATGGTGCTGGGAAAACTGGACAGCTATGTGTAAAAGAATGAAAGTAGAACACTCCCTAACACCATACACAAAATGGATTAGAGACCTAAATGTAAGACGGGACACCATAAAACCCTTAGAGGAAAACACAGGAAGAACATTCTGACATAAATCACAGCAAGATCTTTTTTGACCCACCTCCTACAGTAATGGAAATAAAAACAAAAATAAACAAATGGGACCTAATGAATGGGAAAAAATGTTTGCAAATGAATCAACGGACAAAGAATTAATCTCCAAAATATATAAACATCTCATGCAGCTCAATATTAAAAAAGCAAACAACCCAATCCAAAAATGGGCAGAAGACCTAAATAGACATTTTTGCAAGGAGGACATACAGATGGCCAAGAAGCATATGAAAAGCTGCTCAACATCACTAATTATTAGAGAAATACAAATCAAAACTACAATGACGTATCACCCCACACCAGTTAGAATGGGCATCATCAGAAAATCTACTAACAACAAATGCTGGAGAGGGTGTGGAGAAAAGAGAACCCTCTTGCACTGTTGGTGGGAATGTAAATTGATACAGCCACTATGGAGAACAGTATGGAGGCTCATTACAAAGTTAAAAATAGAATTACCATATGACCCAGCAATCCCACTACTGGGCATATACCCAGAGAAAACCATAATTCAAAAAGACACATGCACCCCAATGTTCATTGCAGCATTATTTACAATAGCCAGGTCATGGAAGCAACCTAAATGCCCATCGACAGACAAATGGATAAAGAAGATGTGGTACATATATACAATGGAATATTACTCAGCCATAAAAGGAATGAAACTGGGTCATTTGTAGAGACGTGGATGAATCTAGGGAGTGTCATACAGAGTGAAGTAAGTCAGAAAAAGAAAAACAAATATCACATATTAATGCATATATGTGGAACCTAGAAAAATCGCACAGATGAACTGGTTTGCAGGCAGAAATTGAGACACAGATGTAGAGAACAAACGTATGGACACCAAGGGCGGAAAGCAGCGGCGGGTGCTGGTGGTGGTGTGATGAATTGGGAGATTGGGATTGACATGTATACACTGAAATGTATAAAATGGATGACTAATAAGAACCTGGTGTATAAAAAAAATAAAATTCAAAAGAGAAAAAAATGTTAAAAAAAAGAAAAAAAGCTAAAAAAACAACATAAAACAGGATTATCTCCACTTAAAAGAAATTCCCAAACCAGAAATTCATCCATTTAAAATAAACTCTGATTGCACAACCACTACTATGTAGCACTTAACTAGACATAGTCCAACAGAGGTCAAGTTGGTTCTAAGTTAAAAAATCTAGCTGGAAAAGAAAAAATTTAAACAAAAGGAAACAACTGTTTTCTTTAGCTCGACAATGCAGCCTTCAAACTGTCACTAGAATTCCTTTGCTTTACTTAGATAATTCAATAAACAGACACAATGTCTATAGAATTCCAAATTTCTCAAAAGGACATTAAAGACCCCCTGGCTGTATTTCTCATTATACACTCCACGCTTTTTTGTTTGTTTTTGTTTTTGTTTTGGCTGTGTTGGGTCTTCGTTGCTGCTCGCAGGCTTTCTCTAGTTAGGGCGAGTGGGAGCTACTCTTCGTTGTGGTGCGCAGGCTTCTTATTGTGGTGGCTTTTCTGTGGAGCACACAGGCTGTAGGCGCGCGGGCTTCAATAGTTGTGGCACGTGGGCTCAGTAGTTGTGGCTCCCGGGCTCTAGAGTGCAGGCTCAGTAGTTGTGGCACATGGGCTTAGTTGCTCCCCGGCATGTGGGATCTTGCTGGACCAGGGCTGGAACCCGTGAGCCTTGCATTGGCAGGTGGATTCTTAACCACTGTGCCACCAGGGAAGCCCCAACACTCCATGCTTTTTACACATCTATCATAATGTCCATAAAATGTCCCAAGTATATCCAACTCATTTCCTAAATGGAGATTTTTATCTTATTTCTTTTGCTAAGAGAACATGATTCCCCTTCCCAATCCTCAACGCCTCATCTTGACCACTCACTCAAGATCTACTTCAAATGTCATTTCTTCCAGGAAGCCTTCCTCAACTCACCCAGCAGAATTTTAAACTGATTTCTTATCCAAATAACTATAACCGAAATAGTTGTATCTTGATGACAATATACATCTACGTAATGTTTTACAGTTGAGCTGCTTGCACAATAGTATCTCTTTCGGAAATATATGAGAATAACATCCCCAAAAGTTTTCTAAAGATAAGAGCTTACAATTGAACCATTTTCCTGTTTCTTTAAACCAATAGCTACAGCCACTCCTGAAGTTTTTGACATAAATATGAAAAAGCTCATGTTCCTAAGGAAACTATCAGAAGTCTATCAGCTAGGTGTGAACACTCACATCTGCAGATCTGATTCTTAGACTGAAAGTATGACCAAAAGCCTTTGTTAACAACAATGACAATAAAAACAAAAAGCAGGCAGTCCTTTCCTTATTAAAACATGAAAGGCTAGCCATCTCCAGTGACTGTTTTCCAGCTTTCTGCATTATTTAAGTGTTAGCAGTGGGATTATTTATGTGATGGGAATTTTAAAGAAAGTAGAGGATTCCATAAATCAGCTTATATAAGAAGTAATTTACCAATTCTCCTACTCAGGTCAAATAAAATTTAAGCCAATGGAATGTCAGAAGATCTGGGTTTTAGTTCTAATTCTTGACTACCTTGTAATGTGATCTTGGGTAAGCTGCTTAATTTCTCTGGGTCTCAGGTTCAACATCTGTAAAATGAGGGGGCTGGACTAGATGATCCCTAGGGTATGTTGCAGCTCAAAAATGGAAAGGAAGAAACGCATCTTAAATTCATTTTATCAATAGTGGAAATCAAACCATCAGCAGAGACTGATAATTTTTTCTATTTATTTACAAAGCTGATAAATAATATTCTGAAACTGACCCTAAAATGCTTAGTTGGGTTTTCAGTCAATAAATCTAGCACTTAAAGTTTAACTATCAATTTCTCTTCTCTTTACTGATATATCTTTCATCCTTAGGTCTCAAAAGTTGCCATAAAATTTCTTGTTTCTATGCAATTCATGATATAATTCATCCCACTCTGGTGTTTCAACAATTTAACGGTTCTAATTGCCTTATTATCTGCTCTGGTGCAGTAGTAAAGCCTCTGAACATTTCATTTACCTTACCAACAAGAAATCCCATATATCTCAGCCTTAAGGATATTACCTCTACCTCTTGGATGAGCAGAGGCATGAAGAACTTAAGCTCTCTGGAAAACCAATATAATCTATCACTATTTAACTGTTTGTCAATGTTTATGCCTGTCTCAACTCACATTTAATGGGGCTTTTTATTGTTATTTTCCACTATAAAATTTTGAAGACACCTAAATGTCACTAATTCCCTTCTAAGTTTAGCATGTCTATTGCAATGTTCCTTACCTGGGAGACACAGTAACATGGTACAAATGAATGCTATGGAATTAGGCAGACTAACTCCAAATCTTAGTTCTGACCTTTGCTATTTATATGACCTTAAGCAAGCTACTTGCCTCTTTGAGGCTGTTTCCCCAAGTAAAATAGGAAGACTAACTACTCTACAATACTGTAGTGAATATAAAGTAAGTACAGTTCCTGGTCTGATGCTGCACACGTAACAAGTATTCAGTAACTGTTACTCATGTCCTTCCCATACCAAGTGCTCCCACTTGGCTGTGATTCTGTTTGTTGAGCTGGCCAGTTTGAAAATAGATTTTAGTCACTAGCTGCTTCTATAGGAGTGTTTCCAAATGGCTGGTTGTAACCCATTAGTCAGGGTTCTAATCCATGACTCCTGAAATCAATTCAGTGGGTTTTGGTCAGCACTGTTTTAATGGAAGAGAACAGAATGGAACTGGAAATATCAGAATACATTATAAGTGCTAAAAATAGGAATACTTCATTAAACTTTTGTTCCAGTTTTATAAATGTGTGTGTGTGTACTGTGCCATGATGAAAAAAAAAAGTCTATTTCTTACTCTGGGTTGGATCAAAAAAGTTTGAAGTACACTGCTCTATAGAGAAGGTCAGTTATCTTTAGTTGGATCACTTCCCTTCCCTGCCCATCTTTTCCAGGGAATGTCCTACTAAGACCAGCATTCAGTATCTCAAAGTCAAGAAGCCCACCAGCACTACTCCCCTACAGAAAAAAGTTATATATATATTCCTGAGGCTACCTACATTGTTAATAAGACCAAGAGGCAGAAGTGATACCCTTAGAAATACTTTTCTTAACTACTCATCAAATCCTTTCATATTTTGCTTCTTTTGAAACACAGTAGCAAGTAAAAGGCTCCTTGGGGGCCTTAAAAAAATAAAAATAAAAACAGATACTAAAGAAAGTTACAACCAGAAACCCAGTTATTCAAATAAGAATTCAACATTAAAATCTAAAATGTATTCCATAACCACAACCCCTTCAGTAAAATACATTAATCTTTTGGGGAGAATATTTTATCTTTTAAAGCAGATCCAATTTTTTTCTTTCATTGTTAATTTTTTTTAAACACTTATTGTAGTTGATTTACAATGTTGTGTTAGTTTCAGGTGTACAGCAAAGTGAACCTGTTATACATATATCCACTTTTTTTTTTTCTAAGCTTCTTTTCCCATATAGGCCATTACAGAGTAGTGAGTAGAGTTCCCTGTGCTATACGGCACGTTCTTCCTAGTTATCTATTTTATATATAGTCATGTGTATATGTCAATCCCAATCTCCCAATTTATCCCTCCTTTCCCTTATCCCCTGGTAACCATAAGTTTGTTTTCTACATCCATGACTCTACTTCTGCTTTGTAAATAAGTTCATTTGTATCCAGTTTTTTAAAGATTTCACATATAAGTGATATCATATGATATTTGTCTTTCTCTGACTTACTTCACTCAGTATGATAATCTCTAGGTCCATCCATGTTGCTGCAAATGGCATTATTTTGTTCTTTTTTATGGCCGAGTAATATTCCATTGTATATATGTACCACATCTTCTTTATCTATTCCTCTGGTGATGGACATTTAGGTTGCTTCCATGTCCTGGCTATTGTAAATAGTGCTGCAATGAACATTTGGGTGCATGTATCTTTTTGAATTATGTTTTTCTCTCTAGATATATGCCCAGGAGTGGGATTGCTGGGTCATATGGTAGCTCTATTTTCAGTTTTTTAAGGAACTTCCATACTGTTCTCCATACTGGCAGTACAATTTACATTCTTACCAACAGTGTAGGAGGGTTCCCTTTTCTCCACACCCTCTCCAGCATTTATTGTTTGTAGATTTTTTGATGATGGCCATTCTGACTGGTGTGAGGTGCTACCTCATTGTAGTTTTGATCTGCATTTCTCAAATAATTAGTGATGTTGAGCATCTTTTCACATGCTTTTTGGTCATCTGTGTGTCTTCTCTATGTCTATTTAGATAATAGACATGTCTATTAGATAAGAGAAATGTCTATTTAGATCTTCTGCCCATTTTTTGATTGGGTTATCTGTTTTTCTGATATTGAGCTCATGAGCTGTTTGTATATTTTGGAGATTAATCCCTTGTTGGTTGCTTCATTTGCAAATATTTTCTCCCATTCTAAGGGTTGTCTTTTTGTTTTATGGTTTCCTTTGCTGTGCAAAAGCTTTTAAGTTTAATTAGATCCCATTTGTTTATCTTTGTTATTATTTTCATTACTCTGGGAGGTGGGTCAAAAAGATCTTGCTGCTTTTTTCCAATGGTGGGAAGGAGGTGGGCCTGGCTCCGCACGGCCTTGGGGCCAGAGCCCAGGTCCCTGCCCGCCCCAGCGCCGGCCTCCAGCCAAGCCCTGCGCCTCCGTCCTAGGTCACAGTGGCCGGAGGTGCGCCCAGGTCCACAGGACAGGCGGGCACAGAGGTTGCTTGTGTTGGGGTGGGGGGTACGGCGAGGTTCCGGCATCTCCGCAGAGCATTGCAGGTCCGGGCCTGGGGGCACCACAGCTTGCTATTCTCTCTGCACCTTCCTGGCTCTGAAGCCTCGAGAACACAGCTAGGCATCAGTAGTTTAATGCAGAGTTTGCCTGCTGGGAACTAGAGGCCTGCTGGGGTCTCAGTTCTTGACTGGCCCCGGAACATGAGGTTGCCAGGCATGTGATGGCAGCAGGTAGGAGTGAGCTGCTGGTGCAGTGATGAGCAGGAAAGGAAGGACAATAGCTGTTGGCCTGTGAACCTAGGCAAGAATGACCAGCCAACACAATCCAGACCAAGGTCCGTGGGCCCAGCTCAGTCCTGTGTGGCTGGTCAGTGGAATAGACCTGCAGGTGTGGCTCTTGTCACTCTAAGACTGGCTTCAGGACAGATCCTGCTGATGAGCCCAGGGCACCGCCCTCAGTTCTCCAGGAGAGTGCACCTGAGTGGAGACAAGGGGGTGTGCCCAACTCACAGCACAGCGGCCACACACGTCCAGTCTGCTTGCAAGGGCAGTGGAGAGCCAGGGGAAGGCATGGCCTTGGGAGTGTCCTCTGATGAAAAAGAACCTGCAGGCTTATAAAATAACTTTTGTGTGAAACGTTGGTGTGTTGAAAAGCAGTTCTGTGTGCTTTTCTCCTTGGTGTGGATCAGCAGTGCTGAGGCAGCAGGCGTGACACAGAAGTGTGA
Organism: Tursiops truncatus; assembly: GCF_011762595.2. Taxonomy (NCBI): domain Eukaryota; kingdom Metazoa; phylum Chordata; class Mammalia; order Artiodactyla; family Delphinidae; genus Tursiops; species Tursiops truncatus. Next base: position 61,113,393 of record NC_047036.1, read on the forward strand.
GCAGAGATGGTCTGGAATTCCCAAACTCCAGGGAAACTAAAGGTGACAGCCAGCCTAGTGAAGAGGACAGGAGTTGGGGGCCGGTGGCGGTGGGGCAGGAAGGCGCCCGAAGGCAGCAGTGTCCCACCTGTGGTGGCGGCAGCCCAGCAGGTGCCCCTTGTCGCAGGGACCTAATCCTGGCTCCAGCCGGGTGGTCAGCGGAGCTGCAAGGTCTTCTGGGTGAGGAGACCCCACAGTCCTGAGCTGTTCTTTGCTGTGTTTGGTCATCTCCCCCCATCCAAGGGGAGAAATCTAGATGAGGTTTAAGAATTAGTGCTTTAAGAATGTGGATCTCGTAGTTGAGATCTTGGAACACATGTTTTCAGCACAAGGTGTTAAGGTGAATGGAAGAATTTAACGCCTTTTCAAGGAGTGTATCTCCATGTGGGCAGAACTAGAGAATAAATGGGTCTTAAATTAAAAAATTTTAAAGATCTTGCTGTGATTTATGTCGAAGAGTGTTCTGCTTATGTTTTCCTCTGAGAGCTTTATAGGGTCTGACCTTACATTTTAGGTCTTTAATTCATTTTGAGTTTATTCTTGTGTATGGTGTTAGGGAGTATTCTAATTTCATTCTTTTACATGTAGCTGTCCAGTTTTCCCAGCACCACTCATTGAATAGACTGTCTTTTCTCCATTGTATAGTCTCGCCTACTTTGTCATAGATTAGGTGGCCATAGGTGCGTGAGTTTATCTCTGGGCTTTCTATCCTGTTCCATTGATTTATATTTCTGTTTTTGTGCCAGTACCATACTGTTTCGAATACTGAAGCTTTGTAGTATAGTTAAAGCAGATCTAAGTTAAATGGAAGTTGGGGGAGGGCTGTTAGGGAAGGCTTTTTCAAGAAAATAATGTCAAAGTTAGCATTTGATGAATGAGTAAGAATTAGCAAAGAAGAGGGAAAGGGTATATGACAGGAGTAGCAAGCAGGGTGGCAGCATTTTAGGTACCAAGAAGAGCACAAAAGATTCTAAAGTGAGAGAGAATATGGAAAGTTGGTTTGAAAATTAAGTAAGGCTGATTCATTCGGCGTGGAGAAGAGCAGCAAAAGATAAACAAGAGAGTAAGGGCCCAGAACATAACCTTATAAGGTCATACTAAAGAATCTGGATTTTTCCTAAGTGTATTTAACAGACTTATCAGGTGAGTGACCTACTCAATCATATTTACCTTTTAAAAAGATTATAAAAAAAAATCACTGTGACTGCAACATGGACAATGTAATAGAGAGGGGCAGGGCTAGGGCCACGCAGATAAGGGGAGTGTGATTGTAATACAGGAGAAAAATGGTTGTGGTCTACTCAAGAGTGGTAGCTGTGGGAATGAAGAGATATAAATAAAATTGATTATTTTAACCAGAGTGAATAATGGATGTGGGAAGATAAGGGAGCTGGAGAATCCAAAGGTAACTGGGCAGATGGTGGTGTGGTAGTGCCAGTGCCTGAGATAAGGAGACCAGGAAGAGTGTGGGAAAGAGAAAATATAAAATTAGGACCTTATTATACTGGAGGTGCCTATGTGACATTAAAGTGGAAATGTCCAGAAGTACCCAGACCTAGAGTTCAAAAGGAAGATATATATGAGGGAATCAGGAACATACTGATGTAACTGGGGTCATAGGAGTGAAGGAGGCTGCTCATTGGAGTGTTTACAAAGTGAAAAGGGAAAAAAGCCCCAGGTAGAGCCCCAGAGAACATTTGAGAGAGGGTAAGCTACACTAATGCAAGAAGTATTGACACAACTGTCTTTTGTTAAAATTGGTGTATAACTGACATATAATATCATTATATTAGTTCGGGTGTACAACATAACGATTCGACATTTATATGTATTGCAAAATGATCCCCACAATGCCCATCACCATACAGAGTTACAAAAATTTTTTTATTGTGATGAGAAATTTTCTGTCTTATTTACCACTATATCCCTGTCATGCAGACAGTATATGTCATATATCAGTGGCTCAATCAATTTCTGTTACATAAATAACAAAGGAAGAAAAAAACAAAAATAAGACTGAGAAGGAGTAAAGAGGGGAAGACCAGAGTACTGGTCTTCTGAAGGGAAGTAAAGAAGGGAAACCAGAGTACTGCAGTATCACTGTAGCCAAGGAAAGAAAGTAGGATAGAAAGCTTTTCAAGGAGGGGAAAGTAATTCTGTCAACGGCTGCTAGTAAGTAAAGATAAAGACTGTTAGATATTATGAGTGACCTTTGTTTCACTGCTGATGAACTCTTTCGAGAAGTCTGGCTCCTAGGGAGGGAAATGAGATAAAGGGTTTTTTGCTGTTGATTCTTTAAGATATTAGTGACTTCAGCATGTTTGAATACTTTTGGGAATAAACTTGAAAAGAGATTAAAGAGAAAAGACAAACACTTAACAAAGGGATGGGATTCGTACACAGATAGAATGATGCTTTTAAATAAAAGGTTAAGATCTTTGATTCTAAGAGGAAGTAATGAGTACAGTAAGAATAAAGATGCATGTAAATCTCTAGGTTTGATGGCGCTTGGGACACAAAGAGCATGTGATTCTGTCATTAGCCAGGGAAGACTTCAGGAAAGAAGTAATGATTAAGAAGAGACCTAAAAATTGAGGACTAAGTAAGTATTATTCAAAGCAGTATGCTGGGGAATGTTCTAGTCAGAGGAAACTGCATATTTAGAAAAGGGCTGAAGGGAGATTTTATATTAAATAATTGATATATTTACCAATCCTAAAAACATAGACTAGGGAAGTTAGCTTGAGCCTGGATTTAACCCTTGGCTAAACTTCCTTTACTCCTCAGGCTGCTGCTGATAAAGTTCAGGGAATACTTTCTACCCTGAGAGGCCACTCTAGTTATCCCAATCAGTACTCTCTCTAACAATTATGGATTAGAAATATTTGAAGAACTGAGCACTGATTCATCAGCCTGTCATTCAGCTATGAATCAAACACTTTTTGAGTAACTACTAAGTTCAAGGCACCATCCTGCATTCTGAAGACTGCAAAGAGAATAAAGCATGTTGTGTCACTCTCAAGGAGCTTAAGTCCCTTCATGGATAGAATAAGTGAAATGTTACCTGAGGCCCAGAGCCCAAAGCAAATATTTACTCCTTCTTTCTACCCCTTATTCCCCATCTTTCTGTTGTCTTATGTCTCTTCCATCTACATATCTCTCACTGATCTCTCCCCTTCTTCTCCCAACCTTGCTGGTCATAAAATTAAAGTGTAGAAAAATTTTAATATTTATTCTATTTAGTAAACTGTTTCATATTTCTAAGACCTTTAAACAAAAATCAGGTAATGTCAACATTTTATATTCTAAAGAAAAGAAAATAAACTAAGTTATTTCTGTAAAAGGTCCTCAATGATTTTTTTCCCTATATGTCATTGGTCTCCAAGAAAATACAGAAGACATTTGGGGACTTAACATTTGAGGACTTAACTCTCAGTAAATACCCCAAAATGTTCATGTAATAGAATTTTAATTTTGCTGAAATACAGTTATGGTTATGAGCTGTGGTATTCAGGAACAAGTCACCAATATGGTGAATGAGTCTGACAACTGTCCAGAATCCAATCTCAGCGTAGCTGTTCTGTTCTTTCTTTTGTCTGTGTGTGTGATATAACTCTAGTAAATGAACTAACCACAAACCAACAAAAACCCATTTTGTTTCTTTGAGGAAAAAGAGCCAGAAAAGAAAGTCAATTGCTATTGGCAGTGATAACAGTAAGTAAAGGAATCTAAGAAAATTACTGCGTTTGCAAATGTGGGGGATTTGAAAAGATCTTGGAACACATTCCTTAACAAAACATAAACTGTCTATTGTATTTTCCTCCACTTCCATGCCATTTTCTAGCAACATGACAAATAATAGCTGGAAAATTAATTGGTCTGAGACCTGGAATAACTATCAGAGTTCTTAAAGATTTGATAATCAACTACAGAATTAAGGTATTTAATCACACCATTAGACTCAAAAGACTAGCTAGGAAAAATAAATGCCAGAGTCAAAAGTTATTGCCTTACTAAAGGATAGCATGTTAACGGTTAGAGGCATGGACTAAGAAACCTAAACCCTAGATTGGAGAGCCTCTATTTTGCCTCTTAATATCTGTGTACCCTTTTGAAAGTCACTTAATTTCTGTTAGCCAGGTCCTTGGAGAAGCAGACACTAAGATGGGATAAAACTTGCGAGGATTCTGTCAGTGCAAATATCCATGAGACAGCAAATGGGAAGGGAGCTGGAGAAGGCTGGGAGGGTCATCAGACCATGATGCAAGTCTGAGCCTGAATGAAAGAAAGAGTGAGGACAGGTTAGAAGGAAGCATCCTAGACTGCCATACAGTTTTAGGAAGGTTTGGCAAGGCCACTGGGGAGTCCTCAGGCCAAAGGTGGCTGTTACGGGAATCCCATGTCCCTCAGGAAAAGGTCTGTCTGCCACTAGCTGTCAGCAGCTCATGGGAAGCAAGGCTTTGGGAAAAATGTAGTAACAGATTTCACAGTCCAGTAGCAGGGGCCCTTGGTTAATTATACTCCCTGCATGTGGAAGTCTTCAAGTTCCATTCTCACGGCTACCACAACCTCTTCTGATTTTCACATCTATAAATTCTCTATTTTTGTCCTTCCTACTTTACAAGTTGTCCCAAATATCATGATAGGCACTAGGGATATAATGGTGAAAAAAGAGCAACACGGTCTCTGCCCTCAGAGAACATACACTCTAATGGAAAGATCCAGAGAAGCAAAGAGGCAATTAAATACTGTGTGGATTAGTCAGACTGTCACTCACCTACAAATCTAGACTTCTTAGTATGACATACACAACTGTATCCTAAATTATTTTATCAACCATTCTCTTACTATCTCCTCAGTACCCACATACCCTAGATGCTCCAGCCATCACACACGTTTTTACTCACCCCTGAATATAATATACTGATTCACACCTCCATGCTTTTATACATATAGTTCTATCTAGAATGTGACTTCTGCAAGATCCCACTCAAATGTCAGTTGTCATAAGCCTCCTCTAACCCTAGAGCACTGGTTCTCAACAAGGACAATTTTATTCCCTACCTACCAGTGGAGCATTTGACAATGTCTGGAGACCATTTTGGTTGCCACAAGTGTGTGTGCATGTGTGTGTTGGGGGGAGGGGTGGAGAGGGAAGGTGAGCTACTGACATCTCGTGGGTAGAGGCCAGGCTTACTGCTAAACACCCTACAATATAAAGGAAAGCCTTCGCCCAGTCCCCAACAAAGAATTACCCAGGGCAAAATGTCAAAAGTGTAAAGGTTGAAAAACTCTGTCCTAGATGCAGTTTGTCATAACCTGGTCTGGGTTCATGAAGCATTCTGACCTTACTCACAAGGCCTTTGTCTTTCTCTGAAACCATAAGCTCCTATAAAACAGAAGGTGATATTCATCTTTCATATCCAATGACCTCACATGGTCTCGTCACTTTTACAAATTTGTCAAAGTAAAATAAAGGTATAAGTCGGTGCACTGGTGGTACTCAACAGGTGATCTCATCCTGGCTCTACCACTTCCTAGCTGTTTATCTTTGGGAAAATTATTTAAACTCAATTTCTTCATCTGTAAAATGGGGCTCACTGCAATTATTTCATGTACAGATTATGAGGGTGAAGTGACACATACATGAAATGCTTAGCTATGTATGACACATAGTGAAAGCTCAAAAAATATCAACATTGCTGTTCCCATGACCTTTTAGGTTGTCAAAAGAAGCAAAGGGAAGCTAAAGATGGGAGCAGGAGGTAGTGAGAAGAAATTTTAGAAGCAAAAAACATTAGTATTCAGCAAGTCAATTTTAAAAGTGATATATGTCTGCCTTTCCCTTTTCAGCGTTTTTCTCATCACTCATTGGGTTTAAGGTAGTACTTTAATATTTATTTGTAATTCAGAGCAATGCTATAATACTTATTTTAATTCAAAATACTGTCCTTCCTACTAAAATGAATTTAATTTAGGTCACAAACTTAGTTTATCTAAGGGCAGTAGCACTGTATTCTAAATGAAGTATCACTAATTTCACAATTTTATACATCAAATAAGGAAGACACTGGTCTGAATTTTCACAATGAGTATAAACCTGAACATCTGATATTATGTGATGTTAAGCTACGATATATCATGCGTTATGTGTTAAACAGCACTTATGAATGTTCATTCAAGTGAAAACTGGTGATGGTGTGAGAAGTTGATTTTGGCAAAAATTGCATAACAAAGTTCTGGTGAACAGTGGTTAATGTTTAGCATAGAGCCGTGCACATAGTACATGTTCAATAAATAGCTACTGAAATAAATCCAATGAAGGAATCCTCAGAACTGGGAAAATTTATGACAGTCCAGATTGGCAATAGTATTAGTACCTGACAGAGTGGTTCCAGTTATCAATTCTCACATCTTCTCTCCCCAAAACTGCTCAAATCTGTTTATTGGAAAATATTTTTCTCATGAGAAGAAAGGGACTTTCAAGGGCTGTAGCAGCCAGTTAAAACTGCAAGAAAGGTAAGCTTCTATATGCCTGCTGCTAGGGAAAGAACTGGCTGTTGATGTCTTCAAATTTACTGGCCACCTCTTGTTCCAATGGTAGTAAAACCTGCATATGAAGAGTGAATGGGTTTTTTTTGTTTTGGCTGCATTGGGTCTTTGCTGCTGCGCGAGGGCTTTCTCTAGTTGCGGCGAGTGGGGGTTACTCTTCGTTGTGGTGTGCGGGCTTCTCTTGTTGCAGAGCATGGGCTCTAGGCATGCTGGCCTCAGCAGTTGCAGCATGCGCACTTAGTAGTTCTGGCCAGCAGGTTCTAGAGCGCAGGCTCAGTAGTTATGGCGCATGGGCTTGGCTGCTCTGCAGCATATGGGATCTTCCCCGATCAGGAACCGAACCCGTGTCCCCTGCACTGGCAGGTGGATTCTTAACCATTGTGCCACCAGGGAAGTCCCGAAGAGTGAATGGTTTTTGTCCACTTGGTTCCCAACAGAGAATTTCAGCCTTTAGAAGCATCTCAAACTTGCCACTCAAGACCTATTTCAATATTTCTAATTTATGAAACCAAAATTTCAGCCAAGTGGAACATTAAACTGGAGAATACATTTCAAAAATAAGATGGAAAAAAAGGATTTACCTTATTTTACTTTTACAGAAAACATCTATTCCAGAAGAAAGAATTGATTGGTATTAATAATATGCACTTGACCTTTACAAAAAAAAACTATTCCTAGCAAAAAAACTATGCCCCAATACAACCTTCAGTAATAAACTTAACTCCTATGCCTAAACCTACTTTCAGATATTAACTTGGTAGTCATAATAATAAATCCACAAACTGTAAAAAGCAAACTCTCATAAATATGTTTCATTTTTTTTCTTGGTTTTGAGCTGGCATGAGAAATAATAGAAATTCACTTTGCATATATATCATTCATTCCTGTGGTCACAAAAAAATGTACCATCCAGGGGCTTCCCTGGTGTCGCAGTGGTTGAGAGTCCACCTGCCGATGCAGGGAACACGGGTTTGTTTCCCGGTCCAGAAGGGTCCCACATGCTGTGGAGCAGTTGGGCCCGTGAGCCATGGCCGCTGAGCCTGCATGTCCGGAGCCTGTGCTCCACAACAGGAGAGGCCACAACAGTGAGAGGCCTGCGTACCGCAAAAAAACGAAACAAAACAAAACAAAAATGTACCATCCAGACCACAAATTAGGTACTATGCTTTTGTTTTCACTTTAAAGAATTATGAAAGGCCCCAATTTTTGGTGAAGTCTTAATTTATCCAGATTACATACATCGCAACATTATTTAACCCAGTCAATACATTCTTCAACATTTACTTATATCATGCAATCAGCTTCTTCAAGATAAAACTGTTTTGAAAACCAACTCAAATCTCTATTAGCTTTGTATTTGGAATTACTATGAAGCATGAAACATAAAACATCCAAGAACTATTTTCTAATCTCTTCTCTAAAGAAGTACTATTAAAAGCAATGCACCTAAACAAAACTTTATTATTCTAATTCATAGGAAGTCAGCGTTAAAGTTTACTTATATTTTAAAGGAAATTACATTTTTTAAATTCTTCCTTATATATAAATACATATACATATAGACCAAATCTTTAAGAATAAGATTTATTTCTGGAAAATAACCAACTATTTATAATACTTATAATTTCACAGATATAATACTACTGGAAATTTTCTGAAAAATATCTGGCCTTATTATGTTAAAAACTATCTTAAAATGATCACTTTTACTATATATAATGTTCTCTTTGTCAGCAAAAAATATATCAGCATTTATTACTCCCATATGACTTCTATAAAATATTTTGGTTACAATAATCAAAATGTAATATAAAATAATTTCTTATTACACTAAGAATTTATTTTGAATTTTATTCACTTTTTATACAGCAGATTCTTATTAGTTATCCATTGTACACATATTAGTGTATATATGTCAACCCCAATCAAGCATTCTTAAAGAGTACATAGACTCTAAACTTTCAGAGCAGTTAGCATTCTCAAAAGTATTCTGGAAAATGCACTGAGCTATAAGATCAAATATAGCAAGTGGCTATTACAGTTCACTGATGTATCAAAAGCTTAGAAAATGAATATAATAGTGTTAGTCTTTCTTTAAAAGGCTAATGTCTATTAACAGCTAAAAACAGGGCACAGTAGGGGATTAATACGTTGTTGTCTGAATCACTTTCATCAGTTTAAGTACCTATTAGTCCTTATTAGCAATGTGCTAGCAAGGTGCTATTGGTCTTTTAAAGTCTATTCTGCTTATTCTTAGTCTCTTTGCCCAGATAGATTCTTTGGCAATAGTATTTGAAACATAAAGTTTAGATATGTATTTTCCTTTAGCTTTTTGAATTTAAGATTTGTATTTGAAAAATGTTTTCTCCTTTTAGGACTCTGTTCAAAAGTAATTTAAATTGTTCAGCACATCTGTACACCTAATCTGTTATTATCTTATAATTTTCAACAGTATTAAAGTACTCTCCAAAATTTCTCTTAAGGGGAGATATCAAGATGAATCTTCTCAGAAACCAAAGCAAGTCATGTGCTCTCCTAAGTAAGTACACTAATGCAGAACTGAGTAAGAAAGCAATGTTCAGAAAGTAAAACTGGACTGTTTATTAAACTAACTTAGTTCTAGCATAACCAATAGTTATTCTTTGGGTATCATAAATGTATTGTTTAAAAACTAAAATTCAAATAAAGAACTGAAAAATAACTTATTGTCAAAGTTTACTAAACCTAGTTTCAAGGATCAAACTTTGAATAAAATCTAACAGATTTTTTTTTGTAATAGTTTAGAACAGAAAAGTCATTTTGAGGAATTCACATTTGTGCAATGACCAAGTGTAGTGTAGTAATTTTAGAAAGCTTCCTAGTTCTAGCTCTACCAGTAATCAGCTGGATAATCTGGAGCAAATTATCTCCCTCTCTTGACTGTTTTTGTTGCGGCGGGGGTAGTGTTGGGAAACTGGGAGATAGAGAATCTCTAAGGGGTATTTCATCAGCTCTACAATTTAGTGTTTCAAAAGAAAAAGATTTTCTCCTTTTAGGACTATAGTCAGAAGTGAAATTAATGTAAATTGTTTAGCATACCTGTATGCCTCATTTGTTCTTGTTATTTTCAACAATGTGGAAAGTACTCGCCTATAAAAACTAAACATACTTGGACATTTTCACTTATCCTGTTGAAGTGGTTCAGAGCAAGCCTCCCCAAAATGTGTCACCTTGGCATATGGATTATTTTGAGCTAAAAGGCAATAGAGATCCTGTGGACTCAAGAGAAACTTTTGCCCCTCACTTAACTACCAAGAAGAATTTAAATTGGGGGTCTTTCCCAGAATTAGAATTATTAGCAGAAATAAATTTTATCTGAGTGACCCATCTGTATGGCAGGGCAAACATCTAATTACCAAACATCTGTTCTTATTATCCTGTGAAATGTCCTTCCCCTCTTTGATGTCACAGACCCTTTTCCACTCCTCCTTAGCTCAGGATAGCATATATACAGTTGACCCTTGAGCAACCCAGGTTTGAACCACGAGTCACCTATACATGGATTTTCTTCAATAAATATACCTGTACCTGCCAGTTCCACACCCACAGATTCAAACAATTTTGGATCATGTACTATGTTTATGATTCTCAGTTGGCAGAATCCACAGATGAGAAATCTGCAGATATGGAGGGCCGACTGAGATGAACATTCAAGGATTTTGGCATCTGCAATAAGTCCTAGAACCAATCCCCTGTAGATACTGAGTGACAACTGTACCTCACTTTACCTGTCTTTGAACCTCTCATGTATGTGAGTTTCCTGTATGTACAAAATTTTATTTTATTTTCTCCTATTAATCTGTGTCACATCAATTTGATTATTAGACCAGTCTAAAAAACCTTTCAAGAGTAGAGGAAAATTTTTCCTTTCCAACACTTTTGGCGAGCCAGCCAGGAGATCCCACCCGGTTGGGCACTACTCATTCCCAAGCTGCTGAAGTAGGAAGATTCTGGGACCTCTGACATGAGCCAACAAAAGGTAAGAATTCTTACCACATCAGACACCCGGATCTCTACCTGCAGAGTCTGGTGGAAGAATGGTGGTGAAAGTCTCGTTTTCTCCCTTTCTCAATTTAGATTAGCAGGAAAAAATACTTATGGAACTAGTTCCTTCGGTTTAGCAACTCTTGGTTATTTGGTATGAGTACTCATGGGTTTTGTTGATCCTTTTCCTCCCAGAAATGGTCACTGTTTTCTTGTTCTATGTCTTAAGAGCTTAGCTTTGTGACTAGTGAAAATATTCTCTCTGGTCTCTGCCATCCAGGAGGTGCACTTACCAGGGTGCACCTGGTGGCCAGTTGAATAGACTAGGGTTTGGAAAATCTCTTTGTACTGCCTGTGCCAGTTCTCAAAGGAGTTTGTCCCAGTCCATAAGGGGCCTTTGCCATCTCAACCTTCATGGCTTTCAATGAAGGACTTTACTTTTTAGACTATCTTTGGAAGTGAACTTTCTGAATCTTATAAGGGCTGCATCTTTTTGCACTCTCTTATGGGACACCTCTCTCATCCCTGGTTATGCCATAATAAGAAGGCTTATTGGTTTGAGTCACTATTGAGATTAAATTGACTATATTTGAAGACAAAACTTTTTTTCTTTCAGAGAGAGATCTCTTATCCTAAACAACTGCATACTGAAAGACAAAGTTAAGTGGAAGAAGTATAACAGCTAGCCTTAGGGACTCCCTTAACGAAAGAAGAGAAATTAAACTCCACATCCAACATAAATTCCCCCTTCTAAGAATCCAAAGAGTTAAATGCACCATTTTCTGGCACACCTGCTATTTCATGTCTAAGAACTGCAGTTCTGGAAGCTGTAGACATCTTTTTCAAAAGGCCAACATCTTACCAAGCTTGTTTTCTGTTCTGAGAACTTGGCCTGGTAACCATCAGGCTGAGGACTCCAAAATATGGCTGGGCAGAAATGTGGGTTGAACTCCATTTGCGGCTAGGGTCCTACCAAACTGCTGCCAGCACTCAGGGGAATTACAACCTAGAATTACAATGGCTATTATGAGGAATTGGATCATCCAACTGGATAAGATAATTCAAAAAGTGCACTTAATCTACAGATTGGGAGAAAATATTTGCAAATGATGCAACTGACATGTAGCAACATGGATGGATCTAAAGATTATCATACTAAGTGAAATAAGTCAGACAGAGAAAGACAAACATTATATGATATCACTTATATGTGGAATCTAAAAAGTAATACAAATGAACTTATTTACAAAACAGAAACAGACTCACAGACATAGAAACAAACTTACGGTTACCAAAGGGGAAAGGGGAGGGGGATAAACTAGGAGTACGGGATTAACAGATAGACACCACTATATATAACATAGATGAACAACAGTGATTTACTGTATAGCACAGGGAACTATATTCAATATCTTGTAATAACCTATAATAGAAAAGAATCTGAAAAAGAATATGTGTGTGTATGTGTGTGTATACATATATATATATACACACACATATACATATAAATGAAACACTTTGCTGTACACCTGAAACTAATACAACATTGTAAATCAACTATAGTTCAATGAAAAATAAAAAGTGCACTTAAAAGCAAGGGCTTCCAAATCAAATAGAATGGGATACCTATTTAATTGGTATGCAGGAGCCTCAAAAAGACTTCAAAACCCCAAAATAGCTTCACTGAAAGATCTGTTATAAAAGGTTTATGAAAAAATGAAGACATGGGAGCTACCTAAAACAGGAGGACACTGAGACTAACGTTACTCCTAGGGTTCCCCTCTATCCTTCTTTTCCTGAGTACTCATGTTTCACTAATTCTCTATCTGAATTGCCTTTCCACTCTGAAGAGACTATTAAACAGTTACCTTTTAAAGTAAGACCACTTGAGGCTACAGGTGATCCTCTTTAGATATCTTTCATTCCTTAGCCAAAGGCCAAACTAAGGACCATAGTTCAAAAGAATGTCTTAAAGTAGAGAGGATCCTTAAAAGTTTCTGTAAATGGATTACTTTCTGAGATTAGTGGATAATAACATGGGCAGAAAATAAGATGGGGGGCAACTGGTGTGACTGAACTTGTGCCCATAGCTGATATTCAGAGCCTGATAGAAAATTTTTTATGCCTTCTCCCCTATGTGAAAATAAAACTATGTACCCAGAGAGAAACAAGCAAATTGAGAATAATGTAGGTGGATGGGCGGATCAACCTATGACGTCATTTAAGTTACAACCCAAATCTTTTGAGGACAAATCATTGCAAAACTGGAAATGCTGCTCTAGAGGCCCATTCAAGTTCCACCCATCGCCAAACCTCCCCTATTAACTAAAAACGGCTTGTAACCTCTCTGAGAACTCTTATCCAGACCATCCCCAATACCTCAGAATGAAGGGAAAGAACAGAAACAGAGGCTTTTAAAAAATACACAGTGCTATAGAAACACCCTTGCCCAAAATCTAGTTCAAGGACAAATACAAATCTTAGGTGCCTTCTCACAGATATTTGTTTCTAAAAAAGCTTTAGCCATCTGAGCAGATAAACTTAACTTATTCCAACTGTTATTTATGACTAGTGAGTTTTGTAGTCATACCTGATTCATGGCAAAAAATTTTTTTCATAAGATCTACATTTCTATCTGTATGTTTATTGTATGTCTATCTATGTATGTTATAGACAAGGTACTTTTTTTTTTAACCTCTGAATGGTATTGCCAAAATTCACTTATAAAAGAGCACTATGTAATTAGCATAAAATCAAACTTTTATAAATTAAGTATTTTTAAATCTCAGAAACACATCAGAAACTAACTCAAATGTTTTTTCAAGTTCCTGTGATCTATGATCATTTTTGGTAAATAAGAGCTAGTTTAAGTTCGTTGGTTTATTAATACAAGCATGTCTTTTAGAGGTATCAACATTAAGTATAATACTTTCATTCTTCCTAGGTTTAAAGTCAAATAAGTTCATGATATCTGTTACAAAATTTGTCAGCCAAAAAAAAAAACTCAGGATGATGACTGACATTGCCTAAGGTCTGATAAAGTTTTTGTAGGTAACCTGAACATGACTGTTAAGAACACATGAATTAAATAAATATAAATGAGGTAAGAGATTTAGGTGAACTTTTTAGTAATGAAAAAGTAATAAAGAACTTTCTTTTATGATTAAAGAGTTTCCCAAATCTCCTTGGTAACTTACACCCTTAAAGTTTTGCTAAATTAAGTTAAATAATGGTTAAGTTAAATTCATTGAATATCTAGGTCATTTCTAAATAAGATAAAACACAGAAAAATTAATTATTAAACATAGGTTTATCTACTTTTGGATTTCTATTACAGAGAAACTAAAGAAAAAAAATGGGTATGAGAAGCAAACATGTCTTCTGCCACAATGAAAGACTGTAATATTTAAAAGGGTACATGTTTCTAGAAATTATGAAATGTATTCATAAATTTGACAATCTAATGCCAGTTTAATAGTTCATAATTGCTTAATTCTTATTTCTCACTAGAAATTAAGGTTTCTAAGGATTAAAAATTCTAGTTAATGTATGTAATTAAGCCTATACATACAATATACAGGAAATAATAGGAGAAACAACTCTGTATGCAAGAAAACTAGGATATGTTTTTGGCCAAGGAGAATATGAGATATGGAGATGTGGTTTTGCTTAGAGAGAGAGAGAGAGAGAGAGAGAGAGAGAGAGAGAGAGAGAGAGAGAGGGAGGGAGTTTTAACTTGTGTGGTCAAGAAGGCTAAAATAATGAATTTTATTATAAGAGTTATGAAATTAAGCTTAAAAATCAGCAGTGTCCTTACTTAAAACTGGAACTTAATTTTTTTCATCTGTTAAAAGGACAAAGTTCTGTTGGACTATTGGTCATCTCCTGATAAGAGATTATGAAAGATTTTTTATCTTTTAAGTAATCTGCCTAGAAAGCCAAGATTTTGTGTATTTTAATTTTGTCTTGATCAGGTCTTTGATTACTTTAGGAAAACTGAGTCCTCAATACTAAAAGAGCTAAATTTTGCTTTCAACTGTGTAACCTTTTGTATTTGCCTTTGTAATCTTGTATTATCACTTTGGTCAAATAGATAATTAAGTATTGTTTCATAACGATCTGTAATCCTATTTAGTCAAGTGTCCAAACCTTTTAATATTTTTGACAAACTTCCCAAAACCAAATACTAAAGTCCTTCTGACCTCTCGCTAAATTTGGGATTTTTCAGAGGGCCCCTAAAACATCTCAAAGGATTTGCTCTTCTTATAAAAAGAGAGATGCTACATTAACTAGGCTTATTTGGTATGTTAAATTACGTGGTAAGCATCGTCAAATAAGTGATGCTAAAACCTTCTTACATTACATTTGTGTAGATCTATGTTATTAACATAATTGCTCCTGAAATAATAAGAAATTCTTACTGATGTGTCTTGGTATTATGTTATCAGCCATAATTCTAGTTACTATCCTAAAATGTTGAATGTCACAGAAATAACCAAACTTCCTGGTCAATTCCATTATAATGAACTCTCATCAAATCTGTAATAACGTATATTTAAATCATTTGTTATTTACAGTTACTGTTGTACTCTGATGCTTTACAAGAATGTTCCTATAAAAATGTTCCTGTAAAACTGTTTCATCTTCAAGGAGATTCACAGAAAAGACCTGAGAAATACTCCAGAATGCAGGTTTTTGATAAGTTTAGGATCTATATAACATGGAACTGGGTAAAAATTACTAAAACTTTAATAGAAAACTGATTCATAAAGCTGCTAACCTAAGATGAAGATCAACAACAATTAATTACAAGAGACTACATGAGCTAATAAGGATGATAATTTTTATGACTTCTCATGATGGTTCTCTAATGTTTTGTTTTTCAGATATAAGGAAACCTTTCCTCTTAAGCTCACTATGACTTTCAGCAATTTGGTAAATTATACCTTTGGAAGCAGAACTGAATCATTTATTTCTTTCTCCCTATCCGATCCTTCCAGAATTTGGAAACTCGTAGTGAATATTCTTATTTACATGGCAGTATAGTTACTTGCATAAATTCAAAAGGAATCTGCTCTACTTATAACAGGATACAACTGGAAACATTGGTTGTATTGCCAAGGCTTTGGCTGGAATGTCATGTTTGAGAATGTCCATAGACTCAGGTATGACCAAACAGCTTTAAGGAACTAAGACTGACTTTATAGAGACAATAAAGCCCCCTGGAAAAACAGCTTGGTAACTTGCTTACAGGGTTCACAGCAGCCTTACCAGACGAGTCAGGAAGGTCACTTCCTGGCAGGTACAGGTACCTTGGGATTTTGGGGGGCCTCAAGAAGGGAGGAATTCACCCAAGTCTACAGGTATTACATGAGAGTCTTATGACAAGCTCTTGGCTTGGCTTCCTGGGCTTGAGAAGTAATATTTTAAAATTCCTTCTGAGACTCCTTTTTTTTTCTTGTAATAACCTATTCTTTTTTTTTTTAAATACATCTTTATTGGAGGGTAATTGCTTCACAATGCTGTGTTAGTTTCTGTTGTACAACAAAGTGAATCAGCCACATGCATACAAAAAATATGGAACACTTCATGAATTTGCGTGTCATCCTTGCACAGGGGCCATGCTAGTCTTCTCTGTATCATCTCAATTTCAGTATATGTGCTGATGAAGCAAGCACTGACACTCCTTTTGAAAAAGTTCTAGGAAAGCAGATTTAAAAGAGCCTATATGATCAATTGCTATTATTGCTACACTTATGTAAATAACCAGAACAAGTTTATTGAATTTAGACTTATTTTGCAAACAAGGTACTCTTACTTTGGCTACCTTTAGTTAAAATGGAGGTAATTTTAGAGAAAAAATTATGTTTCATTAATACACCTTTGTGAATATTAGATTCTATACTGTTTTTGTTTTTTTCTTAATTGGGGTATAACTGATTTACAATGTTGTGCTAGTTTCAGGTGTACAGAAAAGTGAATCTGTTATACATATACATATATACACTCTTTTAGATTCTCTGCCCCATACACCATTACAGAGTATTGAGTAGAGTTCCCTGTGCTATACAGAAGGTCCTTATTAGTTATCTATTTCATATATAGTAGTGTGTATATGTCAATCCCAATCTTCCAATTTATCCCTCCCCCCCATTAGCCTCCAGTAACCATAAGTTTATTTTCTACAACTGTAACTCTATTTTGGTTTTGTAGATAAGTTCACCTGTAGCCTTTTTTTAGATTCCACATATAAGTGATATATTTGTCTTTCTGTGTCTGTGTTATTTCACTCAATATGATAATCTCTAGGTCCATCCATGTTGTTGCAAATGGCATTATTTTGTTCTTTTTTATGGCTGAGTACCTATGGGTGCATGTATCTTTTCAAATTATGGTTTTCTCCAGATATATGTCCAGAAGTGGGATTGCTGGGTTATATGGTAGCTCTATTTTCAGTTTTTTAAGGAACGTCCATACTGTTCTCCATAGTGGCTGTACCAATTTGCATTCCCACCAACGGTGTAGTTGGGTTCCCTTTTCTCCACACCCTCTTCAGCAGTTATTGTTTGTAGATTTTTTGATGATGGCCATTCTGACTGGTGTGAGGTGATACCTCATTATAGTTTTGATCTGCATTTCTCTAATAATTAGTGATGTTGAGCAGCCTTTTTTTTAATCAATCTTACTTTTTTTTTTTTTTAGATGTTGGGAGTAGGTGTTTATTAATTTATTTATTTTTGCTGTGTTGGGTCTTCGTTTCTGTGCGAGGGTTTCTCTAGTTGTGGCAAGCGGGGGCCACTCTTCATAGCGGTGCGCAGGCCTCTCACTATTGCGGCCTCTCTTGTTGCGGAGCACAGGCTCCAGACCCGCAGGCTCAGTAGTTGTGGCTCATGGGCCTAGTTGCTCCGCGGCATGTGGGATCCTCCCAGACCAGGGCTCGAACCCGTGTCCCCTGCATTAGCAGGCAGATTCTCAACCACTGCGCCACCAGGGAAGCCCCTGTTGAGCATCTTTTCGTGTGCTTTTTGGCCATCTGTGTGTCTTCTCTGGAGAAATGTCTATTTAGATCTTCTGCCCTTTTTTGATTGGGTTATTTGTTTTTTTGATATTGAGCTGCATGAGCTCTTTGTATATTTTGAAGATTAATCCCTTGCTGGTTGCTTCGTTAGCAAATATTTTCTCCCATTCTGAGGGTTGCCTTTTTGTTTTGTTTATGGTTTCCTTTGCTGTGCAAACGCTTTTAAGTTTAATTAGGTTCCATTTGTCTATTTTTGTTTTTATTTTCATTATTCTAGGAGGTGGATCAAAAAAAAATCTTGCTGTGATTTATGTCAGAGAGTGTCCTCCCTATGTTTTCCTCTAAAAGTTTTACAGTATCCAGCCTTACATTTAGGTCTTTAATCCATTCTGAGTTTATTTTTGTGTATGGTGTTAGGGTGTGTTCAATTTCATTCTTTTACATGTAGCTGTCCAGTTTTCCCAGCACTACTTACTGAAGAGACTGTCTTTTCTCCATTGTATATTCTTGCTTCTTTTGTCATAGATTATGTGACTGTAAGTGCATGGGGTTATCTCTGGACTTTCTATCCTGTTCCACTGATCTATATTTCTATTTTTGTGCCAGTACCATACTGTTTTGATGACTGTAGCTTTGTAGTATAGTCTGAAGTCAGGGAGCCTGATACCTCCAGCTCCATTTTTCTTTCTCAGGATTGCTTTGGCTATTATGGTCTTTTGTGTTTCCATACAAATTGGAAAATTTTTTGTTCTAAATCTGTGAAAACTGCCATTGGTAGTCTGATAGGGATTGCACTGAATCTGTAGATTGCTTTGGATAGTACAGTCATTTTCACAATATTCATTCTTCCAATCCCAAAACATGGTATATCTCTCCATCTGTTTGTGTCATCTTTTATTTCACCAGTATCTTATAGTTTTCTGAGTACAGGTCTTTTGCCTCCTTAGGTAGGTTTATTTCTAGGTATTTTATTCTTTGTGATGAAATGGTGAATGGGATTGTTTCCTTAATCTCTCTTTCTGATCTTTCATTGTTAGTGTATAGGAATACAAGAGATTTCTGTGTATTAATTTTGTATCCTGCAACTTTACCAAATTCGTTGATGAGCTCTAATAGTCTTCCAATAGCATCTTTATGATTTTCTATGTATAGTATCATGTCATCTGCAAACAGTGAGAGTTTTACTTCTTTTCCAATTTGAATTCCTTTTATTTCTTTTTCTTCTCTGATAGTCGTGGCTAGGACTTCCAAAACTGTTGAATAAAAGTGGCGAGAATGGACATCCTTGTCTTGTTCCTGATCTTAGAGGAAATGCTTTCAGCTTTTCACCATTGAGTATGATGTTAGCTATAGGTTTGTCATATACGGTCTTTATTATGTTGAGGAAGGTTCCCTTTAAGCCCACTTTCTGGAGGGTTTTTTTTTCTTTTATCATAACTTTGTCAAAAGCTTTTTCTGCATCTATTGCAATGATCATACGGTTTCTATTCTTCAGTTTGTTAATGTGGTGTATCACATTGATTGACTTGTGTATATTGAAGAATCCTTGCATCCCTGAGATAAATCCCACTTGATCTTGGTGTATGACCCTTTTAATGTATTGTTGGATTCTGTTTGCTAGTATTTTGTTGAGGATTTTTGCATCTATGTTCATCAGGGATACTGGCCTGTAGTTTTCTTTTTTTGTGACATCTTTGTCTGGTTTTGGTATCAGGGTGATGGTGGCCTCATTGAATGAACTTGGGAGGTCCTCAGCAATCTTTTGGAAGAGTTTCAGAAGGATAGGTGTTAGCTCTTCTTTAAATGTTTGATAGAATTCGTCTGTGAAGCCATCTGGTCCTGGACTTTTTGTTTCTTGGAAGATTTTTAATCACAGTTTCAATTTCAGTACTTGTGATTGGTCTGTTCATATTTTCTATTTCTTCCTGGTTCAGTCTTGGAAGGTTGTGTCTTTTTAAGAATTTGTCCATTTCTTCTAGGTTGTCCATTTTATTGGCATATAGTTGCCTGTAGTAATCTCTTATGATCCTTTATATTTGTGTGGTGTCAGTTGTAACTTCCCTTTTTCATTTCTAAAATTGTTGATTTGAATCCTCTCCCTTTTTTTCTTGATAAGTCTGTCTAAAGGTTTATTGATTTATCTTCTCAAAGAACCAGCTTTTAGTTTCGTTGATCTTTGCTGTTGTTTTCTTTGTCTCTAGTTCATTTATTTCTGCTCTGATCTTTATGACTTCTTTCCTTCTACTAACTTTGGGTTTTGTTTGTTCTTCCTTCTCTAGTTGCTTTAGGTGTAAGGATAGGTTGTTTGAGATTTTTCTTGTGTCTTGAGGTAAGATTGTATTGCTATAAACTTCTCTCTTAGAACTGCTTTTGCTACGTCCCATAGTCTTTGGATTGTCATGTTTTCGTTGTCATTTGTCTCTAGGTATTTTTTGATTTCCTTTTTGATTTTTCCAGTGATCCACTGATTCTTTAGTAACATATAGTTTAGCCTCCATATGTTTGTATATTTTACAGTTTTTTTTTTCTGTAATTATTCTTATCTCATAGTGTTGTGGTCAGAAAAGATGCTTGATATGATTTCAAGTTTCTTAAATTTATCAAGGCTTGACTTGTGACCCAAGATGTGATCTATCCTGGAGAATGTTCCGTGTGCACTTGAGAAGAAAGTGTGTTCTGCTGCTTTCAGATGGAATGTCCTATAAACATCAATTAAGTCTATCTGTTCTAATGTCATTAATGTCATTTAAGGCTTGTGTTTCCTTATTAATTTTCTGTCTGTATGGTCTATCCATTAGTGTAAGTGGGGTGTTGAAGTCCCCTACTATTGTAAACTGGACTGAGTCCTGAATTCTTTTAATTTCCTCCAATATTTGGCTACAACTCTCCAAACTAATGTTTACAATTTTTCTCCCACCCTTCTGATTTGGAGTCATTGAGAACTAAAACTGCCATTTTTCCAAAGCCATACAAGCTAAAGTTAAACAACTTGATACAAACTTCAGAGAAATCACAACAGCTCATGTATGGACAATCTTTGTGCCTACTGCTGTATGGCCATTCAAAACAATCACCAAAGACATACAAACTGCAAACCAGGAAAATCTATGAGATTGTCACTACCTGCCCTCACTCCATCTGAAGATGCTTAGAGACAGACATCTAGAAATTCTCAGCTGCCTGCCTTCAGAATTCAGAAATTGGGATTACAGTCTGCCCCCAATTAACTACTATTTTTCTTTTATTTCCATAAAAATGCCTCTTGTTAAACACCTGACTGCTTGCACCGTAGGCCTACCTTGGGAAACCCACCTGCATCACTGCCTCCTGAAATGAGACACAACTGTTTAACTGAACTGACTTACTCGCAGGACTAAGACACTGATTCAGTGAGATAAAGTAAACTACCAAACTCAACTTCTGGACTGTGAAACTTCTTGGGGAAGTTGCAAAGGTGGGACGGAAGGGGTTCCAAATGAGCCTCCCTAAAATGTGCCACCTTGGCATGTGGATTGTTTTGAGCTAAAAGCCAATCAAGACCCTGAAGACTCAAGAGAAACTTCTGCCCCTCCCTTAACTACAAAGAAGAATTTAAATTGGGGGTCTTTCTCAGAATCAGAATTGTTAGCAGAAATAAATTTTATCTGAGTGACCCATCTGTATGGCAGGGCAAACATCTAATTACCAAACATCTGCTCTTCTTATTGTCCTGTAAATTGCCCTCCTCTCCTTTGAAGTCCCAGGCCCCTTTCCATTCCTTAGCCCAGGATGCCATGTGCACCTCATTTTACCCTTCTGTCTTTGACACTCTCAGGTATGTGGGGTTCCTGTATGTACAAAGTTAAATTTGACTTTCTCTTGTTAATCTGTCTCATGTCAATTTAGTTATTAGACCAGCTGAAAGAACCTTTAAAGGGTAGAGGAAAATTTTTCCTTCCCAACACAGCTTAATTCTTTCCAAACCAAAAAGATGTTAAACTGCATGTTGACAAAACAATGTATTAAATCATTAGTGGAATTATAAATAGATAAAACTCTTTGGAGGGCAACTTGCCAGTATCTCTCAAAATTTAAAACACATAAGCCACTTGAGCCAGTGAATGCTAGCAGAAAGCCACCCCAAGATAGGTCACTTTATCATATGGATAATTTTGGGCTGAAGGCAACAGAGAAAAAGCAGATACAAAAAAGTCATCTGCCCTCCCCAACTTACCTAAAAGCTGGACCTAAATTTCTAACAATGCCTTCCCTCCCCTCTCTACCACAAGACAGAAGTTAACCACCAGATTAATCACTCTAGACTCTTTAACAGCCCAGAGAGGCACCAGAGGAATCTACATAGCAAACCTACTTATTAGCCCTTACCATTCAATAGTTACCCCCCAAATATTTACCTTCTCACAATCTGCCAGAAACTCAAAGTCCTTTTCCTTTGTATTATCCCTTCTCTACAAATCTATTGTTCTTTTGTTAAGATGCTATATAAGGCCAAGTGCTAACCATCCTTTCGAGTTATTACTGAATATTCCTGTTTTTGTGTTAATAAACTTGTGTAGTTTCTTTCTTGTTAATCTGTCTTTTGTCTAATTTACAGGGTCCCAACCAGAGTATTTAGGAGGGTAGAGAAAAAAGTTTCTCCTCCCCTACACCAACAGTTCCACTTGTAGGAATTTATTCTACAGATATACCTGCACATTTGCAAAACAAAACACATACAGGAAAACTCACTGAGGTATCTTTCAGAATAAAATACTGGAACAATATAGAGGTTCATCAATAGAAAACTGGGTTTTAAAAAATATGTTATGTCCATAAAGAATACTCTAAAAGAAATTGAGGCTGCTCTATATATCCTAATATGAAAGAACAAAAAATGCAATGTGCAAAAACAGTGTCTACAGAGTATATTACTGTATGGTCATGCCACTCAAGGTGGCTGTTCTCTTGTTCTCTGTACAACCCCTGCTTGACCAGTGCCTGCTTCACCTACACCCTACTCACTGGACTGACCTTCCCGTATACTTGCCCCAGGGCCCAGCTAGTGATTGTTCTTATCAAAGGGGCAGTGAGGGGCACGCACCTCTGCTAGTTTCCCTGGTAAATGATAAGCCAACCTGACATCAATTCCCCCTGTAACTGGCAATCACCCCCTACCCCACCTCTGGTGAAGACCGCCACCATGTCCTGCCCGCCATCTGCGACACACAGTGGGGTGTCATTCCAGGACCCTGCTTCAGACACGTAAGATTCCCTCTATCCATTAAACCACTGATGTCTCTGTTGCTGACTCCAGGCTCTTTCTTCAGTCTTGAAACTGGGCAAATACAGGCCTTGCAGGCCTGCAGGGTGCAGCCCAACAACTCTCATCTGTTTTTTGTTTTTAAAGACATAAATGTAAATACTTGTGCATGTACAGAATATCTCTAGAAGGATACACACACACACAAATGAGTAATGATGTTGACTTTGAGAGGGAAAAACTGGGTGGCTAGTGGATAGGGGTGGCAGACTCATGTTTTACTGTGTATCTATCTTTTGGTAACTCTGGAATTTTGTGCCATGTCTATACTGAAAATAGTTCAAAAGACTGTTTAAATATATTAAAGAGAGATGAAGGATACGATACTGTTTCTGTTCTCAAGGAACTTAAAATGTCACAGAGAGTAAATTCATTCATTTAGTAATATTTACCAATAGTCCTTTTTTATACCAGGCCTCTGGGGGATATATCCCTGCCTTCATGGAGCTTACTTCCTAGAGGAGAGTTATGTATAATATTATGGTGGCCAGAGAAAGAGAGTATAGTCCAAGTAAAGCAATAATAAGAGAGCAGACTTCTGACAATCTCAATTTTCACATCACTATTCAGAAGTAAAAACAGTCTAGGTTCCCCTAAAATAGATTAGCAGTAGCAAAAAGAACAGTGACAGACATAAGTACAAGTTACTAGAAGCAGGAACACAAAGAGTTACATTAATGGCTGACAATATTACCTGAAAGCAAGAGACAGAAAAAATTTAAAGTAAACACGAAACCAAGCTGTCACAATATAATTCAAGCATTCTCCAATTAGGGACTCAGTTACACTGCAAAGATGTTAATTATAGTCAAGTTTTTAGGATCTCAGTAGGCATGTTTTCCATGGGAAAAATGCTATACATACTTGGTGTTAAGCTTCATAAACCATCCCACAAAAGGTTATTTAACACTATTAAGTATGTGCATGCAATACTTTCTACAGGATATTATGTATACTATGGATTACTATGCTTCTAGCGAGGGAAAAAAACAGAACAGATGCCAAGAGGTGGCGCAGTGGTTGAGAATCCACCTGCCAATGCAGGGGACACGGGTTCGAGCCCTGGTCCGGGAAGATTCCAACTAAGCCCATGCGCCACAACTACTGAGCCTGCGCTCTAGAGCCCGCGAGCCACAACTACTGAAGCCCCCGCCCCCTAGAGCCTGTACTCCACAACAAAAGAAGCCATGGCAATCAGAAGCTGTGCACTGCAACGAAGAGTAGCCCCCACTCGCCACAATTAGAGAAAGCCAGCACGCAGCAACAAAGACCCAACGCGGCCAAAAATAAATTAATTAATTAATTAAAAAATAAAAAGAATGCCTCCTAAATTACTGCAGGTCTTGCAACAGAAGTGGTGACTCTTCTACTGAGGGACTGGAACAGAAGCAGGGACAGAGTCTGTGACAACAAATGGTTGGGATTAAGGCAAGATAGGTTCATCTGTCCTTTCCTCCTTCTCCTCTTTCTTCCACACCACCCCCACCCCCAATCAAAGAACAGCACTGAATAGGATAAGAGTGGAGAGGTGATGGGGAGGGTTAAAGAAAGACAGCATTCTTCCTTACTTCTGATACAGAGGATCAGATCTCAATAGGACACTGAAATGGAGAGGAAAAGAGGGGGTAAAAGTTAAGCCGAAAGCAACAGAATTTACAAAAATCAAACAAAAAACAGAGAGAGAGAGACAGAAAGAAAGGAAGGAAATCCCTAGCCAGTTCAGTAAAGGAAATCACTCCTTACATTATACATAGGTACACACCTAAATTAGGGATTCGAGAAATGGTATCAGTTAGTACTCAATTATAAGTAACACGATTTCAATTCAAGGGATTTAAACAGTACAGGGAGTTTTTGGCTCATGCAACTAAAATCCAGGGGAGGATCTGCTTCAGGGTTGCCTGATCCAGCAGATATATTATGAAATTTCTTTTTGTCTCTTCATTCTGTCACCCACAGTGCAAGCTTCATCTCAAGGCCAGATTCCCTAGTGCCAAAAGAAAGCTGCAGCCACAATCAATTACATGGAAGAAAGCACATCTGTCCCAGAATTCTAAGCAAGAGTTCTGAAGTGTACCTTGCTTAGATCAGCCTAAATCACCCTGAATCAATTCCTGTAACCAGGAAATGGAATCTGATTGGCTAGATTCACTCAGAGGCCCATTCCTAAAGCTAGAAGTGGAGCAGTTTCCCTCAAGAACATGAGCTATGTGCGTGTGGTAAAAAACGGTGGACACTGGAATGAAAATACAGGTATACATCAAGAGAAGAAAAAATAGATACTAAGGAGGCAGCCACAGTGTTCACCCCAAGATGTTCAAAATGAAGATTCAGAGTCATCACAAAATATTATGTACAGTATTGCCCATTCAAAAGACAGAAAATCTTTAGAATCATTCTTCTTACAAACAAAATTGGCTCCTGAGACTACTTCTATTTAATCTAGTACTAGAAATGCTAGTTTAAAAAGAGTAATATAAATACAGAAAATAAAAGTATCTATTTGAGACCCATATACTTTCTAGTACCAGTAGAAAATACAAAAGATGATATAAATAAATAAAAGTTAAACATCTCACCCTTGGTTGGGGGGGACAGGTAAAGAAGACTGAAAGTATGTATGTCTGCTAGATTTTTAAACCTATGGCAGTAATAATTACAAAACATATGGTACCAGATTAAAAATTATCAACAATAAATTAAAATCTTTCTCTAGAAATGCTGTACCAAACTTAAGAACTTAAGGTATCATGAATGAGAATTAACAGAAATCATTATCTCAAAAAGATTCTGTACTCCTATGTTCACTGCAGCATTATTCACAATAGCTAAGACATGGAAACAACCTCAGTGTCCACTGACATGAATGGATAAATAAATGTGGCTTAAAACATAAATGTAAGTCTAAGAAAGGAGGTCTTTTGCCCATTTTTCTTTAGGTCTTCTGTCCATTTTTTGATTGGACTGGGTTTTTTTTGTTATTGAGTTGTATGAGCTGTTTGTCTATTTTGGAAATTAAGCCCTTGTTGGTCACATCATTTGCAAATATTTTCTCCCAAGCCATAGGCTGTCTTCATTTTGTTTATGGTTCCCTTTGCTATGCAAAAGCTTTATAAGTTTGATTAGGTACCATTTGTTTATTTTTGCTTTTATTTCTATTGCCTTGGGAGACTGACCTAAGAATACATTGCTACGATTTATGTCAGAGAATGTTTTGCCTGTGTTTCTTCTAGGACTTTCATGGTGTCATGCCTTATACTTAAGTCCTTAAGCCACTTTGAGTTTATTTTTGTGTATGGTGTGAGGGTGTGTTCTAACTTCACTGATTTACATGCAGCTGTCCAACTTTCCCAACACCACTTGTTGAAGAGACTGTCTTTTCCCTATTGTATATTCTTGCCTCCTTTGTTGAAGATTAATTGACCATAGGTGTGTGGGTTTACTTCTGGGCTCTCTATTCTGTTCCATTGATATATATGGCTGTTTCTGTGCCAATATCATGCTGTTTTGATTACTGTAGCTTTGCAGTATTGCCTGAAGTCTGAGAGGGTTATGTCTCCAGCTTTGTTCTTTTTCCTCAGGATTACTTTGGCAATTCTGCGTCTTTTATGGTTCCATATAAATTTTAGGATTATTTGTTCTAGTTCTGTGAAAAAAGTTGTCAGAAACTCGATAGGAATCACATTAAATCTGTAAATTGCTTTGGGTAGTATCACCATTTTAACAATGTTAATTCTTCCAATCCAAGAACATGAGATATCTTTCCATTTCTTTGAATTATCTTCAATTTCCTCCATTAATGTTTTATACTTCTCAGCATATAAGTTTTTCACCTCCTTGGTCAGGTTTATTTCTCAGTATAAAAAAAAAATGTGTACACAGACACACACATACCTACACCTACACACCTACACACACACCCCCCCCCACACACACCCCCACACACACTGGAGTATTATTCAGCCACAAAAAAAAGAAGGAACTGCTATTTGGGCCAACATGGACAAACTTTGAGGGCATTACGCTAAGTGAAATAAGTCAGACAGAGAAAGACAAATACTGTATGATCTCACTTATATGTGGACTCTAAAAAAACCACACTCATAGTTTTGGTTTGGTTTAGTTTGGTTGCCAGAGTTGAGGGATAGAATTGGGGAGAATGGGTGAAGGTGACCAAATGGTACAAGCTTCCAGTTATAACATAAATAAGTACTGGGGATGTAATGTACAGCATGGTAACTGTAGTTAACAATACTATATTGTATATTTGAAAGTTGCTAACAAAGTAGATCTTTAAAGTTCTCATCAGAAGAAAAAGACTGTAACTACGTGAAGTGATGTTAACTAAACTTATTGTGGTAATCATTTTGCTATATATATATATTGCAAACCATTATGTTGTAAACTTTGAATAAATATAATGTTATATGTCAATTATATCTCAATAAAACTGGAAAAAAAAATTAAAGAATTAACATAACATGGAAAAGAATTATTTAAAAATATTGTTAGTCTTCTTTGGCCTCAGCGCCTGAGCAACCCAGAACCAAAATGGTTTTCAGCACCCACTATACAGACTGCTGTCTGCAGACCTCCTCTCTCAGCTCCCAAGCATGCAACATTGAATGCACAGTCCTGGAAATGGATAGGGTTGCCCTTTCCAAGGGAAGCCCCCTTCCCACCAGGTAAAAACCCTGGGCTGCCTGAGGGATGTACATTATTCTACACAAGGAGGAAGGAAGTAATTAAGTATGTGGTTGTGGGACTGGAGCCTCACATCCACTTTACACTCTTTATCTGTGGGGATGCTTATATTAAAAGATAATCAGGACTTCGCTGGTGATTTGGAAAACACCAAATCAGGTATAAGGTAACCACACCTCTCCAGCATTCATTATTTGTAGACGTTTTGACGATGGCCATTCTGACTGATACGAGGTTGCACCTCATTGATTTGCATTTCTCTAATAATTGGCGATGTGGAGCATCTTTTCATGTGCCTGTTGACCATCTGTATGTCTTCTTTGGAGAAATGTCTGTTAAGGTCTTCTGCCCATTTTTTGATTGGGTTGTTTTTTTGTTGCTGAGTTGTACGAGCTGTTTGTATATTCTGGAAATTAAGCCCTTGTCAGTCGCATCCTTTGCAAAGATTTTCTCACAGTCTGTAGGCTGTCTTTTCATTTTGTTCTTGATTTCCTTTGCTGTGCAAACGCTTGTAAGTTTGATAAAGTCCAATTTGTTTATTTTTGATTTTATTTATTTTGCCTTGGGAGACTGATCTAAGAAAGTATTGCTACAATTTATTTCAGAGAATGTTTTGCCTACGTTCTCTTCTAAGACTTTTATGGTGTCATGCCTTATATTTAAATCTTTAAGCCATTTTGAGTTTATTTTGTGTATGGTGTGAGGGAATGTTCTAATTTACATGTGGCTATCCAGCTTTCCTAACGCCACTTGCTGAAGAGACCTCTTTTCTCCATTGTATAGTCTTGCCTCCTTTGTTGAAGATTAATTGACTGTAGGTAATGGCTTTATTTCTGGGATCTCTATTCTGTTCCATTGATCCATATGTCTGTTTTTGTTCCAGTACCACACTGTTTTGATTACTGTAGCTTTGCAGTATTGTCTGAAGTCTGGGAGGATTATGCCTCCAGCTTTGTTCTTTTTCCTCAGGATTACTTTGGCAATTCTGGGTCTTTTGTGGTCCCATATAAATTTCAAAGTAAACAAAAAAAACCTTTAAAATCATGTCAAATAAATAAATTAATTAAATACCTAGGGATAAACCTGACCAAGGAGGTGAAGGACTTATACACTGAGAACTATAAAACACTGAGAACTACAGAACACTGATAAAGGAAATTAAAGATGTTCCAAAGAAATGAAAAGATATTCCATGCTCTTGGATTGGCAGAATTAGTATTGTTAAAATAGTCATACTACCCAAAGCAATCTACAGATTTAATGTGATCCTTATCAAATCACCCAGGACATTTTCCACAGAACTAGAACAAATAATCCTAAAATTTTTATGGTCACCTATTTTTAAAAGTTAGTAGCAATATTCATTTCAGTGATGGAGGAAAAAACTGATTATGGGAAAGTGCAGTGTAGTCTGATGAACAAAGTAATGTTTGGGGAAATTTTTCCATAAAGGTATCTTTAAAAATAGTTTCAGCACTTATAGGGGTTTCACCTTTGGGAAAATATACATGTGAAATACTTTATTCACTAATAATATAAATAAGGTATTAGAGTGATTCTTCTGTTAGAATTACCTAAAAACAATTCAAAAATCTGTCTCCTTTTTTGACATAACCTGAGTCACTGCTAGTCACCCCAACTTAAATTCTACATTCCAACCAACAAAACATCTTGCTGATGTCACCTGGATCTCAACTCTATCCTCAACTCCCATCCAGTCATTCAACAATGCTGAGCACCTAGTATATACTAGACAGTATGCTAAATGTACAAACATGGAGAAAACAGTTTTGCACTTCCAGAAGCTCAAAGAGGTGTACGATACTTCTAAAAGTATGATTAGAAGAACACCTATAACAGAATTATGCAAAGGCATTGTAAAACGTACAAATTCTTGGATCCTGCCCCACACTTACAGAATTAGAATCTTAGGGGGTAAAGCCTGAGTAAATGTGTTTTTTAAAAGTTCCCACGTTAAAATTAAAAATTAATTAAATGTACCCAAGTTAATTCTTTTACATAATAATGTTTGAGAATTATTGTTATAGTACAGTAGTTCTCAAACTCTTTGGTCTCAAAATACTTTTAAAAATTACTGAGAGCCTATGATTCTGATTGGCACTAATTCCAACATATGAGTTTTTTCCCCCCACACCAAGCGATTCTCTGACACCAGTTAGGTGTCCTACAATTTAACTCAATCCTGACACTATCTACTTAAAGACAGTACCAGATTCCACGGATTAAGGACTCAGTTCCACAAGACGCACCCACTTTGGATGCCAATCAGAAGCCCAGGTTGTTACCTATGCTTCTGACCGACTGGCTATAAATCAGAGGTTCCCAGGAACCACTCCCTGACTTGGATTAATTTGCTAAAGCAGCTCAAAGAACTCAGAAAACCAGTTTACTCACTGGTTTACGGGTTTATTACAAAGGATATTAATCAACAGACAGATGTACAGGACTGGGTCCCAAACACAGGAGCTTCTGTCCCTGTGGAGTTTGGAGCTCAACATGGTGGTATGGATGTGTTCTGGTTCACCAATCTGGAATCTTGTCCTTTTGGGATTTTATGAAGGTTTCATCAGAGAGGCAGGATTGATTAAATCACTGGCCATCAGTGACTGATTCAACCTCACGGCACTTTCCTCTCCCCAGAGGTCAGGAGATGGGACTAAAAGTTCCAACTTTTTAATCATGGTTGGTTCCCCTGGCAACAGCCCCCATCCTTAGGTTACCCAGGTGCTTTCCAAAATTGTCTAATTAACATAAGACAACTTCACTACTCTCATCATCGAGGAAATTTCAAGGGTTTTAGGAGCTCTCTGTCAGGAATGGGGAGGAAGATGAAATATATATCTCTTACTATAAATTACAATACCACAGGACCTCAAAGAACTTTTGGTTATGTGAATTATATATATTAATATTTACTGTATTAGAAATTAAAACTGGGAAATCACAAAAATATTTTAATTAAAAATGTAGTATTTGTTAATTCACTTAAAAACAACAAAATAGGGGCTTCCCTGGTGGCGCAGTGGTTGAGAGTGCGCCTGCCGATGCAGGGCACACGGGTTCGTGCCCCGGTCCGGGAAGATCCCACATGCCGTGGAGCGGCTGGGCCCGTGAGCCATGGCTGCTGAGCCTGCGCGTCTGGAGCCTGTGCTCTGCAACGCGAGAGGCCACAACAGTGAGAGGTCCGCATACCGCAAAAAAAAAAAAAAGAAAAAAGAAAAACAACAAAATAAATGTACATGTTAACAAAAATAACCTATTTTATGAAAAATAACTATATTTTCCAAAATGAAAAAATTTAGTGAGAAGAATGGCAATGCTTCACATTTTTGCAAATCTTTTAAATGTCTAGATTAACAGAAGCATCTGGATTCTTATATCTCCTTCTTCATTATAATCTGTTACAATATCACATATCATTAGTCTTTGGAAAACTCCACTACACAATTTTGTGCAAATGAAAGTGAAAAAGGCAAACAATATCTCAGTATTACTATGAAAATAACTTTGACCTTGCAAACACCCTGAAAGGGTATCAGAGACCGCCAGGGGCCCCTGGACCATACTTTGGAAACCAACAGTCTAATGAAAGCAACAGATAATTACAGTAATCCCCCCTTATCTGAGGTTTCAGTTACCCCCAGTCAACTGCAGTCTGAAAATATCAAATGGAAAATTCCAGAAACAAACAGTAAGTTTTAAATTGCATGCACATTCTGAGTACTGTGGTGAAATCTCATACTGTACTGCTTTGTCCCACCCAGGATGTGAATCATCCACACTGTATACACTACCCACTCGTTAGTACAGGAAAAAACATAGTAGATACAGAGTTTGGTACTATCTGCAGTTTCAGGCACCTACTGCAAGTTTTTGAACATATCCTCCATGGATAAGAGAAGGCTACTATACAAAGTTCTTTGAGAACACAGAGAAGGGAGACAGACAGGAAACTTCTGCAGAGGTGGTGACATCTCCTGAGACTTGAGCCCAAATCCTTACACACTAGGTAGGCCCTGTAGGATCTATATCTTCTCCCTCCTACTTTTCAAGGTGTCTCCTACCCCTCCTCCTCTTTCTCACTTGGTTGCTCCTCCTCAAACTGGCCAATCTTTCTCTCTTCTTCAAGGCTTTGTATCTACTGTTCTTTTGTCTGAAAGGCTCTTCCCCCATACAGTCCATGGCTCTTCTTGGCCATACCTGGCCATCATGAAGATTAAGGACAGCTATACCCTTGTATACCTGTAATCCATTCAGGGCCCATTCCTTAGAAAATTCTGCCTTATACTAACTGTTATATATGTGCACTAGAAGCCATATTTAACAAAGTACATGGTAGCATCATTTGTAAAAGTGGAAAAAAATAAAACTAAATATCCATCAACATGAGAATGAAACAAAACACTAGTAAATTCACGCAACAGAATGAATTAGAGCTGAATGTTTCAACATGAATAAATCTCGAGAACAGTAATATGCACAAAAAGTAGGCTAAAGAAAGATTCCTACAATATGACACTACTTATAGTTTTTAAATTCTAAATTAATCTATATTTTGATAGGTAATACACAATTCAAAATTATAAGAATTTCCTCCCATCCCTGTCCTAGTTATACAGTTTCTCTCCCAGGGACAACCAGCGTGACCAGTTTCCTATGTATCCTTCCAGATATATTTTATGTTACACAAAAATATAAGTGTTGTTAAGTGTGCAGAATACTTTAATATGGTTCATGTATATCTACATATAAAATAGAAGTTTAAAAATATGTGTGGAAATGATAAAGACCAAATTCAGAATAATAATCACTAAGAGGCAAAGAAGAAAAGGAACAAACTCAGAAAGGGGCACTTCAAATGTACCTGTATTGTTTCATTTCAGGTTTATTGTGTTTTCTCTAGATTTTTTTCATACATGAAATAAATTTTGTTCTTCATAAAATAAATGAAAAGGATCAGATTTGAGAAAATAATTAGTTTGGTGTCAGACGGAGTTTGAAACCAGAGCATACTAAGGACGTAAATTCAATACTTTAAATTAGTCTAAAGCTCAAGAGAAAGCTGGAGATTGGGGATTTATATAAAGAGATACTTGCAGTTCTAAGAATAAATATTTAGATATATGCACCCTATATAACAGAGCACAAGTTCCCTAAGGACTGGGCCCAAAACTCTGCCATATTACGTTCCCCTGAAATATCACCTACTGCCCATAATGAGATTTCAATTTACCTATATCCTTACTATTTTTCTTAGCTTTCAAAAATAACATCCTGGTATGGGTGAGCCTATTTATGTAAGTAACTTAACAATAGGCAGTTACACCACACACACAAAGACACACACACACACACACACACACACACACACACACACACACGTCTATTAAATTAGAATCAAAGAGAGACAGTGTTCTGGTTAGTTCTAGGTAAACTACAAAGCCTTATTTATTTTTTTAATTAATTAATTCATTCATTCATTTTTGGCTGCGTTGGGTTTTCCTTGCTGCATGCAGGCTTTCTCTAGCTGCGGCAAGTGGGGGCTACTCTTCATTGTGGTGTACAGGCTTCTCATTGCAATGGCTTCTCTTATTGCAGAGCACGGGCTTTAGGCACGTGAGCTTCAGTAGTTGTGGCACGCGGGCTCAGTAGCTGTGGCTCACGGGCTCTAGAACGCAGGCTCAGTAGCTGTGGAGCAGGGGCTCAGCTGCTCCGCAGCATGTGGGATCTTCCCAGACCAGTGCTCAAACCAGTGTCCCCTGAACTGGCAGGAGGATTCTTAACCACTGCGCCACCAGGGAAGTCCCTCAAAACCATTTTTAGATTGAACTTATTAATAATTAAAAATGTTTCTAGGGCTTCCTCGGTGGCGCAGTGGTTAAGAGTCTGCCTGCCAATGCAGGGGACACGGGTTTGAGTGCTGGTCTGGGAATATCCCACATGCCGCGGAGCAACTGAGCCCCTGCTCCACAGCTACTGAGCCTGCGCTCTAGAGCCCGCGAGCCACAGCTACTGAGCCTGTGTGCCTACAGCCCATGCTCTGCAACAAGGGAAGCCACCGCAATGAGAAGCCTGCGCACCGCAAGGAAGAGTAGCCCCCGGTCACCGCAACTAGAGAAAGCCCGCGTGTGACAACGAAGACCCAATGCAGCCAAAAATAAATTTATAAAAAAGTTTAAAATGTTTCTACAATAGACTAGTTTCCTTTCTAGGTAAGAAAAAAATCCTGCGAAACTGTTAACTTTTAAAGAAATCCCTGATATAAATATATTTTCTTATCTTTCATTTCTCCAATAAAAATACTATCCTGACAAAAGTCTTTGAGGACTGTGATTACTTGCAGCTGTTTTATTGCTCTTTTTTTTTATAAATGTATTTATTTTATTTCATTTCATTTATTTTTGGCTGTGTTGGGTCTTCGTTGCTGTGCACAGGCTTTCTCTAGTTGCAGCAAGCTGGGGCTACTCTTCGTCGTGATGCGCGGGCTTCTCATGTTGCGGTGCACGGGCTCTAGGCATGCGGGCTTCAGTAGTCGCAGCACGTGGGCTCAGTAGTTGTGGCTCGTGGGCTCTAGAACTCAGGCTCAGTAGTTGTGGCTCATGGGCTTAGTTGCTCCATTGCATGTGGGATCTTCCCAGACCAGGGCTCGAACCCATGTCCCCTGCATTGGCAGGCGGATTCTTAACCACTGCGCCGCCAGGGAAGCCCTTTATTGCTCTTCTGAAGTTTAACTGGAGTATTCAGCAACCCCTCTCCTTTCAAAATCTCTCACTTTTAGTGATAAAAGCAAACTTCAATTATAGGAGGGGGAGCAGACTCTTGAGCTGTTCCCCCTCATATAACTGACCTCTTTTCTGGTTTTCTCCATTCCTCAACTCAATTAGCAAATATGTATTAAATGCCTGTTTTGTTATAAGCAATGTATTATACACCATTCCTCTGGTCCCTAAAAAGATGAGAAGAACTGCTTGGCCTTAAGAAAACTTTGTATATCTTACATAGTGCAAAGTCCTTAGAACTTAACGTCCTAGGTTTGAGATGAAAATTACTGTACTAGTAACCTAAGTTGAATTACACTTCAGTAGAATTATAGGTCTTCAAAAGCTTCATAGAGTACAGACATATTTCAGGCAATGGATGCACATTAAAAGCATGTCATTTTAGTACTGTTCAGAAGCTGAGGATCATTTAGTGAAAAAATAGATGCCTACTTGTTTATAGACAAATAAACCCTGAGTTAAAGCATATGTATACACATAAGGCTCCATAAAATATTCCTTTAGCACAGGTGAAAGGATATCAACAACAAAGGGGGAACTCAATAAAAAACAAAATATTAAGAAGGATTTGAAAATAATTATAATCTAGCATTAGCATTGTAGGGATGTCTTCTGACAGTTTTGGTGAATCATTTATAGATTTTAGAATAAGGGCTCTTAAACACTCACTCACTTGACGACTCTTCCCTACGATAAACTTTATGGAAGTGCAGTAAGAGGGAAACTGGCCTTGACACATTGTGTTCTCTACATCTGCGTCTCTATTCTCGCCCTGCAAATAGGTTCATCTGTACCATATGTCTAGATTCCACACATATGCATTAATATACGATATGTTTTTTTTCTTTCTGGCTTACTTCACTCTGTATGACAGACTCTAGGTCCATCCACATCTCTACAAATGACCCAATTTCGTTCCTTTTTATGGCTGAGTAATATTCCACTATATATATGTACCACATCTTCTTTATCCATTCACCTGTCATTGGACATTTATGTTGCTTCCATGTCCTGGCTATTGTAAATAGTGCTGCAATGAACACTGGGGTACATGTGACTTTTTGAATTATGGTTTTCTCAGGTTATATGCTGGGTCATATGGTACTTCTATTTTTAGTTTTTTAAGGAAACACCATTCTGTTCTCCACAGTGGCTGTATCAATTTACATTCCCACCAATAGTGCAAGAGGGTTCCCTTTTCTCCACACCCTCTCCAGCATTTATTGTTTGTAGATTTTTTGATGATGGCCATTATCTCAGCAAGATCTTTTCTGACCCACCTCCTAGAGTAATGAAAATAAAAACAAAAATAAGCAAATGGAACCTAATTAAACTTAAAAGCTTTTGTACAGCAAAGGAAACCATAAACAAGATGAAAAGACAACCCTCAGAATGGGAGAAAATATTTGTAAATGAAGCAACAGACAAAGGATTAATCTCCAAAATATACAAACAGCTCAGGCAGCTCAATATCAAAAAAACAAACAACCCAAATCAAAAAATGGGCAAAAGATACAGTATTTTTTAAGGTGTTAAAAATACAGGGTCACTGATATAAACAGAGATATTTTGCTGGGGCTTCAAAGCAGGGAATCAACATCTCAACAATTTAAAGAAAAATGGGGCTTCCCTGGTGGCGCAGTGGTTGAGAGTCCGCCTGCTGATGCAGGGGACACGGGTTAGTGCCCTGGTCCGGGAAGATCCCACATGCTGCGAGCGGCTGGGCCCGTGAGCCATGGCCGCTGAGCCTGTGCGTCCGGAGCCTGTGCTCTGCAACAGGAGAGGCCACAACAGTGAGAGGCCCGCGTACCAAAAAAAAAAAAAAAAAGACAGCAAGGGACTTCCCTGGTGGTTCAGTGGTTAAGACTCTGCGCTTCCAATGCAGGGTACGTGGGTTCAATCCCTGGTCAGGGAACTAAGATCCCACGTGCCGTGTGGCACGACCAAAAAAAAAAAAAAAGTTTAAATGAAAGCAAGTTCCAGGGTCTCTCTTGGAGAGACTACACTGTTTATACTTCTACAGAATGATTACGATGATAATAATGACAGCAGTTAACATATACTGAACGTACATATCAGGCATTTGGGCTTAGTGCTTTAAATGATTACCTTACAATTCTCTGAACAACAGTACAAGAAAGATAATATCATTAACCCATTTTCCAGCTAAGAAAACTCGGGCTTTTAAAGGTTAAATAACTTGCTCAGGGTCACCTATGTAGTAAGTGGAGCCTGGGATTCCATCTGTTTAACTCCAACTGCAGCAATAACTATACTATTATGCTGTCACATCATAATCGATTCAGTAGCTCCCTACTGCTTCTCAGGTCAAAAATCCTTATAGAGTAAGGCTTCATCCATGCCTTTGTTCACTGGAAGGACTTCTGTCGAGCATTTATTATATGTCAACACCATACCAGGTGCTTCAAAAATAGAGGTTCTGAGTGAGGCTGCTAAATAAGTGATCTTTGGATCAGTCATTGTTATTTTAAAATGAGCTCTATTTGGGCACATTAAACAGAATCACAGTTGGAATTATGTTCTTGTATAATTGTATTATTGGAAATGGAATGTTGGAATAGGAAGACTACACATCTAAGCATTTATATCCTAAATAGTTCTGGACTACTATTTTTTTAAATATCTTTATTGGAATATAACTGCTTTACAATGGTGTGTTAGTTTCTGCTTTATAACAAAGTGAATCAGTTATACATACACATATGTTCCCATATCTCTTCCCTCTTGCATCTCCCTCCTTCCCACCCTCCCTATCCCAACCCTCTAGGTGGTCACAAACCACCTAGCTGATCTCCCTGTGCTATGCGGCTGCTTCCCACTAGCTATCTATTTTACGTTTGGTAGTGTATATATGTTCCTGCCACTCTCTCACTTTGTCACAGCTTACCCTTCCCCCTCCCCATATCCTCAAGTCCATGCTCTAGTAGGTCTGTGTGGACTACTATTTTTAACAAAATTTTCCAACCTGGCTTACTACAAATTTTTAAAATTTTCTATCAAAAAAAAATGCAATGAAAACACAGAACACACCTACATGCACACACAGGTGTCGAAAGATCTTTCATTTCCACATTCAACTTGCAGAATAATACAGGTTGTGCTGGGACAACCATGGTCATGAGTGACCTTAGCTTTCCTCCTTTCCAGCTTAAAGAGACATCTGGTTGCCAGCTGTGTAGCTCCTACAAGTCAATGCTTGCCAAGTAGTTGGCAGAAGGTGGGGAAGAGCTGACCACCTGCAATCCATTTTGACAGTGACTCTGACCATCACTTTGGAGACCTGGATACATTACAGACATTCCAAAAGGAGTTGGCTAAATTTCAAGGTAGGAAGTTGGCCATTTTGGCTGAACTTACTTTAACTCACATCAAAGTGCTATGATGTGGAAGAAGAGAATACACGAAAAGGTACAAAGCTACTAAAGCTTACAAGAATAATTTACAAGGCTATGTCCCTAACCTCTCCCAGACACTGTCCACCATATTTCTATCTATAATTACTTTAAAAAGGGGAAGCGTATATACAACTACAGCTAAACGGGTAAAACTACATCTCCATGTCTATGTAAGTACATGTGTCATTCCTATTTTTCACTTTTATGTCAATATAAAATATATAATCTGCATACATATACATAATGTACGTCACTATAACATGTATTATATATATAAATGTTTGTCACTATAACATATATTATATATATAAATATATATATTTAACTGTGGCGATTTTACTTACCTTTTATTTTTTTTATGCCTGCTGTACAATATATATGTTATATATATCATACACAGTTGTATATTAGAGGTATAGGTGTAAACAAACTTAGGAAGATGCCACAGTTTGGAAAAGGTGCTTGCTTTATTTAAAAAAAAAAAATCAATACAATTTCCCCACAGATCCATGATGTAAAATTCTATAATCAAGCCTTGTAGATTTGTAATTATGGTATGTCAGCTACATTTAAACAAGAGTGTTAAAAGATTGTTAAAGTTAAACTAACACAATTGCAGTGTGAATTGTCCTAGTCTCATTCTAATCTACTGGTGTCACTTTCATTTAATCAGAGGAAAACTATGGGCCAATGTCAGTGCTATTTCCAATGCCCTAACATTCTTTGTTCACATTGGATTTTAAGCCATTACCAATCTAAAATGGTTATAAAAAGATATATTTCAGAAAGCATTTTTAATGAATTAATTCATTCACCAGTGGACATTTTTAGCAGGCTTTATTGAAAATAAGTTGGCTTTAAAGTTATTAAATAACCTTTTATGTTAAATGAATGAAAACATTTTGTTCTTGCAGAAGAATTTCTTGAATTTACCATAAATACAGCTTAAGAAGAGAAAAACCCTTATTTTATAAATCATACTTGGAAACTTATGGTCGACATATGTCATTTAGCTGAAATAACATATCAGCATTTAAAACATCAAGGCTATTTTTTTCTTCTGCTTTAGTGAAAAATAGGGGAAAGACAGTATCTTCAAAAAATGGTATTGAGAAAACTGGACAGCTGCTACTTTCTCATACCATATACAAAAATGAACTCACTATGGATTAAAGACTTGAAAGTAATACCTGAAACCATAAAACTTCTAGAAGAAAAAATAAGCACTACGCTCTTTGACGTCAGTCTTAGCAAGATCTTTTTGGATTTGTCACCTTGGGCAAGGGAAACAAAAACAAACAAATGGAACTAATCAAAGTAAACACCTTTTGCACAACAAAGCAAAACTATCAACAAAATGAAAAGGTCACCTACTCAACAGAAGGTATTTGCAAACATATATCTGATAAGGAGTTAATATCCAAAATACACAAAAAACTCTCATAACTCAAGATCAAAAACACGAACAACCTGATTAAAAAACAGGCAGAGTACCTGAATAGACATTTTTCCAAAGAAGATATACATATGGCCAACAGGCACAGGAAAAGATGCTCAACATCACTCATCATCAGGGAAATGCAAATTAAATCTACAATGAGATATCACCTCACACCTGTCAGAATGGCTAGTAGCAAAAAGAAAACAAATAACAGGGCTTCCCTGGTGGCACAGTGGTTAAGAATCTGCTCCGGGAAGATCCCATGTGCCGCAAAGCAACTAAGCCCATGCGCCACAACTACTGAGCCTGCGCTCTAGAGCCCACGAGCCACAACTACTGAGCCCACGC
Source organism: Tursiops truncatus (assembly GCF_011762595.2). Taxonomy (NCBI): domain Eukaryota; kingdom Metazoa; phylum Chordata; class Mammalia; order Artiodactyla; family Delphinidae; genus Tursiops; species Tursiops truncatus. The sequence goes on from NC_047036.1 coordinate 61,153,033, forward strand.
GCCGCATCTACTGAAGCCGGCACGCTCTAGAGCCTGTGCTCCGCAGCAAGAGGAGCCCGCGCGCCGCAACGAAGAGTAGCCCCCGCTCACCGCAACTAGAGAAAGCCTGCGCATAGCAACGAAGATCCAACACAGCCAAAAATAATAAATATAAATAAATTTTAAAAAAGAAAACAAATAACAAATGTTGGTGAGGATGTGGAGAAAAAGGAACCCTTGTGTACTGCTGGTGGGAATGTAAATTGGTGCAGCCACTATAGGAAACAGTATGGAGATTCCTCAAAAAATTAAAAATAAAGCTACTATACAATCCAGCAATTCTACTCTTGAGTATTTACCCGAAGAAAACTAAAATACTAATTCAAAAAGATATATGCACTCCGATGTTCTCTGCAGCACTTACAACAGCCAAGATAGGGAAGAAACCTAAGTGCCCATGAACAGATGACTAAAGAAAATGTGATTGATATATATATTTATAATTACTTATACATACACACACAATGGAATATTAGCCATAAAGAAGAATGAAATCTTGTCATTTGTGACAACATGGATGGACTTAGAGGGCATTATCCTAAGTGAAATAAATCAGACAGAGAAAAACAAATACTATGTGATTTTACTTATATGTGGGATCTAAAAAACAAATGAACAAACATAACTAGACAGAAACAGAATCATAGAGAGAACAAACAGGTGGTTGCCAAAGGGGAGGCATGTGGGGGAGAAGAGAGAAATAGGTGAGGGAGATTAAGAGGTACAAACTTCCAGTTACAAAATAAATGAGTCACAGGTATGAAAGGTACAGTGTGAATACAGTCAATAATTATGTAACATCTTTGTATGGTGACAGATGGTAACTAGACTTATCATGGTGTTCATTTTGAAATACAGAAATGTCAAATTACTATGTTGTATATCAGGAACTACCACAGCGTTGTAGGTCAATTATACTTCAAAAACAAAAAAAACTCATAGGAAAAAAGATCAGATTTGTGGTTACCAAAGGTGGGGAGTGGGGGAGAAGGGGAATTGGATAAAAATAGTCAAAAAGGTACAAACTTCCAGTTATAAGGTAAATAAGTACTACTAGGTATGTAATGAACAACATGATAAATATAATTAACACTATATGTTACCATGAAAGTTGTAAGAGAGTAAATTCTGAGTTCAGATCACAAGGAAAAAATTTTTTTCTATTTCTTTAATTTTGTATCTATATGAGATGATAAATGTTCACTAAACCTATTGTGGTAATAATTTCATGATGTATATAAGTCAAATCATTATGTTGTACACCTTAAACTTATACAGTTGCTGTATGTCAATTATATCTCAATAAAACTAGAAGAAAAAAAATCAATGCTGTATCTTCTACTTTAGAGAAAAGTATTTTCTAAATCACCAATAATTTAATACAGGAAAAAAAGCTTCTCTGTCGAAACTTCATATTTACAGGATGCATTTAAGTTCTAAGTAAAGTACAACATTCAATTCACAGTTGTACTATCAACAAATAGTCTCCAAATAATCACAGCACACACAAAACAGTGCTATGTTAGCTACTTACGTAAGTACTAATACGAATCACCCTGGTTTGCTTGGGACTTTCCCAACTTTAGCACTGTAGGTTCCATATCCTGGAAACCCTTCTGTCCCAGGTAAACCCAGACAACTAATGTCAGCGAGACATTGGGGGGCGGGAGGTGGGGGAGATTTACAGTTCTGCACTGGAGAAGAAGAAATTTGGAGTCATATCTGGTAACTCCTTGCTAGGGCTGCCAGATTAGCTGTGCCCAGTCACATATAAGTAGGTCTAGCAATCTGGAACATGGATTCAAATCTTTATTTTTATTTTTATTTTTTCACACACACATACACACTTTATTAATTTATTTATTTACATTGAAGTATAGTTGACTTATAGTGTTGTGTTAGTTTCAGGTGCACAGCAAAGTGATTCAGATATACATATACATATATATGTTCTTTTTCAGATTCTTTTCCATTATATGTGATTACAAGATATTGAATATAGCTCCCTGTGCTATACAGTAGGCTCTTGTGTTTATCTATTTTATATATAGTAGTGTGTATATGTTAATCCCAAACTCCTAATATAAGCCCTTAAATTATCAAGGATGAACAAAAAGGAGGCTGTGATTATTTCAATAGAAAACTCGAGTAAATCTGACCTTGCTTAATACTGTCTGGCATTGATCATTCAATTAATCTCAGTAAACTTAGGTCAGGTGGCTATTCCATGCCAGGCACTGAAGACAGCAGTGAACAAGACAGTTTCGTCACTGATGTCACTCCCAGTCTCAAGGGAAGATAAGAAGATAAAGAAAAATATTCCAGTGATGTTGGTGTAATTTGGTAAAGGATATTCAGTCTCATTTGTTAAATATTTGTCAAACATCAAATCTTTAAAAACAGCCTGCAAGACCCAAACCTACCAACTAATACCCATTAACAAGGAGTCACATGTGAACACAGGCTGCTGCTTGAAGAAACTTGTATATTACCCAGCCCCTAGTGCACACATATCTCTAATTCACAGCCAGAATTAGCCCTAGAAAAACAATCCCATTGCAGGGGAGGAGATATTTGACAAGTCCTACGAGTCAGGAACTCAGTACCAAGTCAGACTCATTGCTGTCTAACTCTCACCTTACAAGCCATTCCTAGTAACTGGACTCTCTTGTTTCTAGGGGTCTAACCTCTCTCTTGAAATCTGTTTCAGGAAATCAGATCCTTTGCCTTTGTTCCCATGTGAAATAACAAAGTTTCTCTAGGACTAGAGCACTGTGAGGCTTCTGCCTATTTCCTTAGGGTCTAAAATCACCATTTTGCCAACATGCTGAAATGCGCATCTTCCACTCATTGTTTGATCTCTCAGTTGCCAAATACCACCTTTTATTTATTGCCTGTTTCCATACTCCAGTAATATTCCATCTGCCTGTCCACATTTCTTTCTAAAACCCACTACAGGGAACTTTCAGATCACCTGAAGTATTTTAGCAGATTTGATTAGACGCTAAACTCTAAGAATCTACCCTCCCAAGCACACAGCCTACCCAAACTGAACTCTAGGACTAACACCTAGAATATATTTCTAAATGGTTCTGAACTCCTGGAAAGAAAACTGAAGGAATTCTGGGCTTGAATGACTTTAAATCTCTTTTTCCAAATAAAAGTTGTTACTTCTGAAGATAAATGAGGTGATGGGAAATGAACATCTTGACTAGAAAAAAGGTGCTGAGAACAGAAACTGAATTTTAGACCACTGCTTTAAGAAACCAATGCACAGAATGCCGTTCACAAAACCAAGAACATGTCTGAATCATGAAACTAACTGAGAAGTCTTTGAAACTAAATTTGGAGGAGAAAAAATGCATACCTTTTTATTATAAAAAATGTTTAATATATATAGGTAAGAATATAATGAAGACCCATGACCATTCATCCCCAACAATTATTAACGTGTTGCCACATCTGCCTCATCTATTTTTTTCCTTTGCTGAAGTATAATGTAGAATTTTAAAAAAAACAGGATACTAAGGCAGAAGATGGAAGGAGTCAGAGTAAAATAATTTTCAGGAGAATGTAACAGGAGAATAGGGAACAATATTTATGGATTTAGAGAGTTATCTACCAAGGCAAAATATGAGTAATAAGCAGCTAAAATAGAAATTTTAGGTTTTTTAAAAACCATATCTCATTTCAGTATATATGGGAAAGCTCTACACCAAAATGTCAACAGAAAAGCCATGAAAAAAATGTACAGTAGGCATTTCCATTAATTTATAAGCAATTTGAGATATTATGAAGTAAATTATGAGGGGATTTCATAAAAATGATAAATTTACTTATGTATGAAGAATCAAAATTAGTGTGATAATGCTCTATTATTGAAATAAAATAAAAACAAAACTTTATTTCCAAGCAGTTTCCATAAGTACTTAAAAATTTTTGAAAGCCTGAAAACTTAAATTATTATCTAAATGAGTGTGTCTTCCCACAAATAACAAATGCTGGTGAGGATGTGGAGAAAAGGGAACCCCTGTACACTGTTGGTGGGAATGTAAATTGGTGCAGCCACTATGGGAAACAGCATCGAGGTTCCTCAAAAAACTAAAAATAGAACCACCATATGATCCGGCAATTCCACTCCTAGGTATTTATCTGAAGAAAATGAAAACACTATTTCGAAAAGATACATGCACCCCCATGTTCACAGCAGCATTATTTACAGTAGCAAAGCTATGGAAGCAACCTAAGCGTCAGTCAACTGATGAATGGATAGAGAAGATGTGATATACGTACACACACACACACACACACACACACACACACACACATATACACATGACAGAATACTACTCAGCCATAAAAAAGAATGGAATTCTGCCATTTGCAACAACATGGATGGACCTACAGGGTATTACGCTTAGTGAAGTAAGTCACACAGGGAAAGACAAACACTATATGTTATCACTAATATGTGGAATCTAAAAAATAAAACACACAAATGAATATAACAGATCAGAAACTGACTTACAGATATAGAGAGCAAACTAGTAGTTACCAGTGGGGAGAGGGAAGGGAATGGGGTAGAATAGGGGTAGGGGATTAAGAAGTACAAACTACTACATATAAAATAAATAATCTACAAGAATATATTGTACAGTACAGGGAATATAGCCAATATTTTATAACTTAATGGAGAATAATTAATAAAAATTTTGAATCACTGTTATACACCTGAAACTAATATTGTAAATCAACTATACTCAATAAAAAAGTCATTTCTCATGACTTTCCCTCTAAAGCACTCTTCATTATACCCTGGTACTTCTGCCAAATAGATTTATGAAAATGACATAACCAAAGTAAGTCTAACAAAAGTGAAAACAGAACTTGGGGGTAATAGGGCAAATTATATTTTCAGTTACACATCTCAACTCCCCTTCTATTATCACACGTTTTAAAAAATACTCTTCTGGGGGGCACTGTAGCTTAAAACAAAAGGTTGTAGATCAGAAACCCTAGTGCTTTTCCCTGCTCTGCCACTAACTAGCACAGTGACCCCGGACAAGTTTACTTTTCCTATTTTAACTTCATTAAACCTCAGTTTCTCATCTGTAAAATGGGAATACAAACCATAGTATTAGTTAACATTTACTAGTACTTACCACATACTGTTAAACAGAAGAGCAGGCATTTTTTGGAACAACTGCACGAGGCGGGTACTTACTCCATTTTACAAACCAGGAAACTGAGGCACGGTGCAATGTAATATATTCAAAAATACATAATATATGGCAGAATCAGGACTGGAATCCAAGCAGTCTCACTTCAGAAAAGGCTGTACATTTCACTACTACTCATCCTATCTCCTTACCGCCTTAACAATAATGACAGCTTCTGGAAAGCACAGTGCAATGCTGTGCTAAGCCGCGGAGGCAATATCTTAAAAAGTGAATTTATTCTCCCCTTTGCCTTGTCCTTCCTCTGGTGAAAATATCAACACAGGGAGGAAAGGTGGGCAGAGGAAGAAGCCAGAGAGCTAGGATTAGACATGTTTACTGCCAAATAACCTGCTTCTTCAGAAGGCTGTTCATCTTTTCTCTTGGAATGCCTCATCAAAAAGTTTCATCTTTTGGGGTCTGAACAATAAAGGCCTAATAAGCACTCCAGTGTCTCACAGCAGTGAGAACGACGGCGAATTACAGGACTGGCCTACACAGGATAGTTACTTGAACAGCACCCCACAAGCTCCGGGGCGAGCCTCGGGGAAGCTAGCCGGGGAGTGAGGCCACAGAAGTTTGTCGAGTGTGCTGGAAGTTCACACCGCAGTTCTTCAGACTGCGAGTCCCGCCTGCCATGTTAGATGACAGGGCGCCCGCAAGGTCCCATTTCTAATGAGGGCCGGGCTCGCAGCGACCCCCTAAACTTCACAACGGGCTCGCGCGTCCACGTGAGCGCAGGTAATGGACCGGAAGCGCCCCCCACCAGCCAGGTTCCGCAGGGAGACCCGGGCGGCGCACTCGGAGATACGACCCCAGCCCGCCCCGCCCTCAAGAGTCGGGCCGCCGCCCCTCTGCCTCCCCGACTGCGGGCGCCGGAGGGGTGGGGCCGCCGCGACCTTCACCGCTCCGCGGCTGGGTTTTGGAAGGGGCAGGCGCGGGGAGGGGAGTGCCCCGGTCCGGTGACTTGGGCACCTGCGTGCCCCCTCCGTTCCCGCCTCGTCGCCACCGGCCGCGGCGCCCCAGTTGAGGCCTGGAGTCCGGGGCCCAGCTCGGGCCTGCGCTCCGCCCGGCCTCTCGGGCCGCCAAGGGGCGAGGAAGAGGAGGCGGCGGCAGCTGCGCCGCTCGTGGCTCCTTACCGCTTCACCACGCCGGTTTTGATCTTGATCTGCCTCACGCGAGGATCGGCCATGGTCCCTCGAGCGCCGCGGGAATGAGTGGCGGAGAGCCGGGTAACCGTTGAGGGAGACTAAGCGAAGGAAGCGGGTCTGTAGGCGTAGCCGGCGCTGGCCGGCGCGCATGCGCACACTCCGGCGCGGCGCGGGAGCCATGCTGGCGCTGCCGCCACACCCGCTGGGCGTGGGTCTAGGGTCGCGAGCCAAGGGCGGGTTACCACTCACCCACCTCCACCGAGTTTCCCGCTCGCAGAACCTGGCTTGTCTATCTCAAGTAGCCCTCCTTTTTATTCTTGAACAGCCCTCCTCTTAGTGTGAATACAAGTTACACTTTTCCCGGTCTCCACAGCCCGGGCGTTTGGGGAAACTTGTGTCTCCCCGGATAGACTGGTTTGGCCATGACATTGCTTTGCGAGATTATCCGCTGAAAGGACGGAGTGACCTAAAAATTGAAGATATTTTCGGTGTCATTATCTTATGTCAAATGGGGTAAAATGATGCAGGTTTAAAGAAATAAACTACTGTCATGCACGCAGTTAAGAAAATCCTTACCCTACACCTCAGACCTCTGCAGACAATGTTTGTGGATAAATGCACCTAACAAAAAACACGACTATAGGACTTATCCAAAAATCATTACCTCTAGTAAATCTTAAATATCCAACTTACAAAAATTGTGTGGCATAAAAAAGCTTGGGCTTCGTGGTCAAACAAACCCACTGACCTTTGGTATTAAAGGGGTTTTACCCTTTAATAGCTAACTGACACTAGGCACATAGGACACTTAACCTCGCTGCTGAGGTTTTTGCCTTGTATGCAAAATAGAAATAATGTCCACTTTACAGAGTAGATATGAAGGTTAAAGCTCAACGCCTGACATAATACTCAACAGCTTTTGACTATTTTATATTTTCAAAAAATGTGTCTATTGCATAAAATGAAACAAACCTCCAGTGAGCCCTGGCAACCTCTTCCCGGCGGAGTCCCCCAAGGAACGCAGGGCAGAGCCTCCTTCCTTTTATAGTTTCTTGGTATCATTCTTAAAGGCCTCTCTTTACCCTTCCCTACACTTGATTCACTCCTTCTGGCTTTTGTGACTAGCTCTGGACAGTTCAAGACCCTGACAGTTCAGGAACCTTAGTATAAATCCAAGATCAAAACCCACCTCCTGGAGAAAGTCTACCACGACTGACCCCTGCCCATTTAATGCTCCCTGGATACTTTGGAATCACCCAAAATTAATTTTTATTTTTGGTATATTTCTTTTTTAAAAAAACAAATTTATATAGTTATTGGCTGTGTTGGATCTTCGTTGCTGCATGTGGGCCTTCTCTAGTTGCAGCGAGCAGGGGCTGCTCTCGCGGGCTTCTCATTGCGTTGGCTTCTCTTGTTGAGGAGCACGGGCTCTAGGGCGCGTGGGCTTTAGAAGTTGTGGCACGCAGGCTCAGTAGTTGTGGTGCACGGGCTTAGCTGCTCCGCGGCATGTGGGATCTTCCTAGACCAGGGATCAAACCCGTGTCCCCTGCACTGGCAGGCGGATTCTTAACCACTGAGCCACTAGGGAAGCCCTATTTTTGGTATATTTCTTTTAAAAACTATTGTTTGAGTCCTTCACGAGGGTGTGCTCACTCTCTTCATTGGGTTATAAACATCTTTAGAGGCAAGAATCTTGTCTTCTATAAATCTTCCTCTCCTAACGTCCACCTGTGTTCTGTACACAGCAGGTGTTAAATTCAGTAAATACTGTCATCTGACTGGTTGGCACACTGAAATAAACTTCAGGTGACACAGCAGACCTATGAAATACTGGGGGGTGGCGGGGCGGGGGAGGTCAAAACAAAACAAAACAGAAAAACCAACAGACTCAACACAGCAAAATGCTACAAACAGGAATCCAGTAGATCATTAATATAAAGTTACTGGGCAACCTCTTAAGGCAAAGAAAAAACAGCAGTGAAACCCACACACCAAAAGATTGTGCTGATAGGGCTCTTGCTATTGTCAAGGATCTTCCTTTAGTCAGGCAACAAAAGCCTTGTAACTCTTCATGCTTTCCTTTTTGCCTTGGTTTCCAGAACCTTAGAGCTTAGTTTTGCACTGATTTGCAGGATTTCCCTCAGCCTAGGTTTTTTGATGTAAATACCTAATATCTCCCCAAACCCCCAACTCTACCTCCACCCATTTGCTTTTTTTCTCTTTGTTTTAATGATTTCTATGTGTGAACCAGTAATACATAAATGTAACATACCAGCCAAAAGACCTGTATATTTCGATATTTATACGAATGTCTATCCTACCGTATTCTTAGTTTCCTATTTAGAACCTCCCAGATGACTTATTTATTTATTTATTTTTTATTTTTATTTTTTTCTTTTGGTACGCGGGCCTCTCACTGTTGTGGCCTCTCCCGTTGCGGAGCACAGGCTCCGGACGCGCAGGCTCAGCGGCCATGGCTCACGGGCCCAGCCGCTCCGTGGCATGTGGGATCTTCCCGAACCGGGGCACGACCCCGTGTCCCCTGCATGGGCAGGCGGACTCTCAACCACTGTGCCACCAGGGAAGCCCTGACTTATTTATTTAACAAACACTTTGTATGGGGCTTAATAAGGGATACCACTGTATCCCAGCATGTAGCAATGCCTGGCATATAGTCAGTACTCAATAAATATTTCTTGAATGAATAAATGCTGCTTTAAAACTCTTTTTTTCCACTTAACAATATGTCATGGAGCCTTCTCATTTCAGCAAAAGAGCTACTAAGATAATCTGAAATATCTTATCGCCCCCCGCCTCACACACACACATACCATTTTTCTCTGCGCCTTGCTCCTTTGGGTCTGGACTTTGAGGAGGTAAACCAACAAGAAGTCATTTTTGTTAGTATGGGAGAGGAGGGCTAACCATAGGAGGCCTGCAACATCTAGGCAGGGAGATGCCCTAGGGTATTTGGAATAGAAACTATGTAAGCTGCATTTCTCACTGTTTGACACTCTTCTGTCCTGTTATCCATAAACCGTAATTGAGTTCTGTTTAAGTATTCCAGCCTGGCCTCAGGTGACCTATAGGAATGACTCTGTAGGGGACTCTCTAAGGGATAAGTTTATTAACATTCGAGATTGAGGGTTAAAGAGATCTGAGAGATCCTCAGGACTGGGTGAATCTAGTAGAATGAGAGGAAAGTCTAGCCATCTCATCTGTGAGTGGCAATTCTCCATTGCTAATAATCTTAGATGGTTGAGGTAATATTTTATTAAAGAATGCTGCAGATTCCCTTACAAATACAGGTTGTTTTCCCCACACACTTACAGAGCTATAAATTTAGTCTCACCATCCCTTCATGTCATTCTCTTCCAATTGACTCCAAGCTCCTCAAGATTAGAGACCACATCACATTCATCTTAGTCTCCCCAGCAGGAAGCTTCATGCCTAATGGCAAGTAGATGCACAGTATTTGCTGAGTTAAATAAAAGTCAAATATGGGACTGAGATAGATTTCTAATTTTGATGAAAGCAAGAGACCGGCCATGTTTTTATCAACAGTACTTCTTTGTTTAAGTAATCTCTCCAGGGTGTCTTCTCCAGCTGGCCATCTTGTTTTATGAAATGAAATTACAACATCAGAGCAACTGCACACTAGGCCCCATAGCCCTAATAAATGTTGTTTTAAGCCACTAACTGAGGTAATTAATTCATTATGCATCCATAGATAACTAGTACAAAGGTTATGCATGGGCTCCTTTTCATCAAGGCTGATCTAGCTACTACTACTGCTGAATAGCTAACCTGCCGGCAGTAAAGACCAATTTTGACCTCTTGATATGGCACCATTCCAAGAGAAGATTATCTGGTGGCAGCTTGATTATCTGGCGGACCCCTTCCACCCTGGAAAGTACAGTGTAGCAGCCATCGGTTTATACCACTCAGGTCTACCTTCAAGAGAAACTTCTGTGGGGAGCATAGTTGACTGTCAGCCTTAAAGTTCCACAACTTTGGATTCACATATTTACCCCAAGTCCATACTTCCATCCCAGCTAATTATTGAGCTAGTAGTGGTACTAAAGCCAGATGATTCCTCTATGGGAAACCTTTACTTGGGAACTCCCTATCAACCTGGTCAAGATTTTATAAGAACTGCATTGCAGTCTGAAGCTTTTTCTACCCAATCTTTCCTTCCTCTTTCTTACTACAGGTGTCAGACCACCTGCTTTGCAGTCTGAAGGTTCTCCCTGCCACTTCTGCTCTCTCCCACCACATTCTTCACAGATGTTTCCTCCAATAAATTCTTGTGTGTCTAATTCCTATCTTGGCATCTGCTTCTTGAAGGGTCTAAAATGACACAGGCAATGATTTATCCTTATCAGAATTGACATCTATTCCAGATATGGATTTGTTTAATGACATGGTAAATTCATGACTCAACATTGCCTAAGATCAAAGGAAATGTAACAATGAGACCACAGAATCCACTGGTCTTATCATATGCCCCATCACCTAGAAGCAACCAGCTTAATAGAAAATAGAATGGCCTGTTAAAGACTCAGCTAAAGTGACAATTCAGGGATAGTACACTTGGGATTGGGGCACCATTCTCCAGGATACGATATATGTACTGAACTAATAGCTGACATATTGTCTCTCAATACATAGAATACATGGAATGGAACCAAGAAACCAAAGGATGGAAATAGGACAGGGACCTTTCACCATCACATCCAGTAATCCACTTGTGGAATCTGTTCTTACAGTAATCCATGCCACCTTAGGCTCTGTTAGATTAGAGGCCCTAGTTCCATGGAGAATGCTTCTATGATAGGCAATAGCAAGAATTCCATTGAACCTGAAGCTATGCCTACTATTTGATTGCTATGGACTTTTCATATGAGTGGATCATCACGCAAAAAAAGAACTTACTAGTAGTGGAACTTGATCCCAAATTCCATAAAGAACAAGGGTTGCAACTTCACATGATGCAGAGAAGAGTGTCTGGAATTTAGGGCATTCATTAGGAGTATTGCTGTAAGTCACTAAGTTTATGGTGATTTGTTACAGCAGCAAGAGGAAACTAAAACACCCACTGTGGACTGATGTCACCTCCTGTGGCCCAGCCTTCTTTTCTCTCCCGAACAGTGTTTCTACCAACCCATAAAGGTCAGCCGGGGCATTAGTCATACCACTTCTATGACCGAATGCATAACTCTTCTTAGGAAGCCATGGAGAAAGGTCAGGTTTCAACAGAGTCTACTAAAGGTAAACATACGCACACCCTATAGTCCACAAATTCTTCTCCAAGTACAAATGCTTATGTTTCCGAAAAGACATGTACAAGAATGTTAAGGGAGGACTATTTACAACAGTCAGAAACTGTAAACAACATAACTCTGTGGCTTCCCTTTTCACTCTCTGAATGGTATGTTAGATGAACAGAAGTTCTTGATTTTAGATTTAGATTTTAGTAGTCCAGTGACTACATTCTTCCCTTTATGGTGAGTGCTTTTTGTATTATATTTAAGAAATCTTTGTCTACATACATCATGAAGATAGTATCCTATGTTTTATTATAGAAGACTTTTTTTTTTTTTTTTTTTTTTTTGCCGTACGCGGGCCTCTCACCGCTGTGGCCCCTCCCGCCGCGGAGCACAGGCTCCGGAGGCACAGGCCCAGCGGCCACTGCGCACGGGCCCAGCTGCTCCGCGGCACGCGCGATCACCCCGGACCAGGGCACGAACCCACGTCCCCTGTATCGGCAGGCGGACCCCCAACCACTGCACCACCAGGGAAGCCCAGAAGACTTATTTTTTTACCTGTCACATTTAGATCCACATTCCACTAGAATTTATGTATGGTGTAAGTAGAAGTCAATATTAAATTTTTTACCATGTGAATTGATCACTATTTAAAGCCTTCCCCATACTATGTTTTCTGCTCTATTTATAAATTGTTAAGGGCATCTATGGTAGATACTATTAACTGGCTTACTAAACACTCATTCCCCAAACTCTTCCTCTTACTTGTTTCCACTGTAGGGCTTATTCTCTCAACCTTCCTTGCAGCTAGAGGTGGTGAGTTAGAGATAACTGGAAACAGGTAGGTGGTTGATGGAAATGCTTTGGATTTCTTGATAAAAGGAACAAATACAGGCAACTGCCCCTTTCCCACTTCTTCAATGAAAGTAGATGGAAGAACTGGACTTAAAACATCCACCTTTCAATCATGAGGAAAAGACAAATATTTCAGAGATACCAGTCATGACATCATTGAGCTGCTGAGCAAAAGCCAGTGGCTGTCCCTAGTCATCTTATGTGAGAAAAACAAATCCTTACATATTTAACTACTGTTTATGAGATTTCTGTTACTTGCGGCCCAAAGGAATTTCTAACTAATACAAAATCCATTAGAACTCCATGTGTATGTCTTTGTTTGGGAGCGGGGGAAGATATAGCCATTGGATCTTTGGAAGAAAGATGCCTATGAAAACAAAAATCTCTCCAATTGTGGCTTTCATAATGTGCTGTATTATCATTGTATGCATGTATTAAACATGCAACTTAAATGGCCACAGGTCACAGAGTATGGAGGTCGGAAGGCTGCATGTTTTAGACAACAGGAGTTCTACACAGGCATCGAGAGAATATTATCCTTTTGTCAGTGACTTACAGAGGGCCCTATTTACAGCTGAACAGGTATCTGATATAACAATTCATTGCTCTGACACATACTGCAATCATGATGTGCAGTTTTTAATGCATCATGTTACATTAGCTCAGCCTATGGTCTAATACCGTGTAAGATAAATTTTGCCAAAAGGAATGACATTACATGACACTGACTTTTAAAAGACACACACTATTTTTTCAGATCACATACCTTTTACCCATGAGTGCCCAAGTCAAAAATCAAGCTGGCAGACAAAAGTGGCATGAATGTGTAGCCTCAAAGCAGCATATATATCTTGAGTAGTTTTGCACATTTCTACCTGTAGTCAATGATTCCATTCCATTTTTATGTTGAAATGCATGAGCAACATTAATGGACCTTTTTTTTGTCACCTGAAGTACGACTTTTATTCAGGGTCAATCAGGAGAGACCTGGAAGGTGTTTTTGGATTACACGCTATAGATAAAATCTTTTTATGTGTTTATCATGAGCTCTCTGACTGTTCTATTTGAAACTCTCACCAAAATATTTATGACTATTTTATTTGTATCATATCTCGGACACATTATTCCTTTCAGTAAGATATTTTTCTTAGGTGTGAAATATTTTCAATTGTCATTATATATTCTTTTTTTGATATTAATTAGAAGCACAAAAAAAAAGATAAGGTTTTTGGACAACATATTACAGTTTCTAGATTACTAAAAGAATATTCTAAATACTGGGTCACAAAGATCCATTCATACAGGTTTTTTAATTTAAATTATTTACTTCTTTTTTTTTTAATTTACTTCTTTTTGAAATTATCTTCTAACAGAATTTCTTGTCCATTACAGTAAACTACTTAAGGCCTAGAGAATTCTTCTTGTGTTACAAACCTAAAGTAAAAAGAAAAAATTAAGCTAACAAAACTATGAAAACTATCAAAAGCTATCAAAGCTATGAAAACTTACTAGAATTCTGCAGAATAGTCTGCTAATGGGAGGGGAGTCTGTGAAATGGCTTTTCCCCTAGTATTTTAAGGTAATAAAAAGATATTACTTCTTAATTGAGGAGAGGAATTTCAACTTCCACAACTTCAATTCTAACATTACTACCCTAATATATATATATATATTTTTTTTTTTTTTTTTTTTTTTTGCGGCACGCGGGCCTCTCACTGTTGTGGTCTCTCCCGTTGTGGAGCACAGGCTCCGGACGCACAGGCTCAGCGGCCATGGCTCACGGGCCGAGCCGCTCTGCGGCATGTGGGATCTTCCCGGACCGGGGCACGAACCCGTGTCCCCTGCATTGGCAGGCGGACTCTCAACCACTGCACCACCAGGGAAGCCCTACCCTAATATTTAATTACTGTATTGTTATTTAATTATTACTACAATTATTTCTATTCCCTTATTACCATATTTTTTGCACACCCTTGTGTGAGTGTGATTGCCATTTAACCATGTAGTTGTGATTTTTAAGAATTCTTTTAGTATAAGAGTTATATGCTTCCAAACAGATAACTAATAAGAACCTGCTGTATAGCAGAGGGAACTCTATTCAATACTCTGTAATGGCCTATATGAGAAAAGAATCTAAAAAAAAAACAGTGGATATATGTATACGTATAACTGATTCACTTTGCTGTACTGAAAATGACAAAACATTGTAAATCAACTATACTACACAAAAAAATTTTTTTTCAAAAGAACTAACCGCCCCCCACCCGCCACCCCCAGCAAAGAGTTATATGCTTCCAAGTGATATGGAAGCTTTAGAGTGGATAGAGCTTAACCAATTCTCCTTGGCTTTTTAGCCACACAAGAAATCATAGTAACAGAATTCAATAATAACCTTGGTTAAATACAGTAAAACAACTGGAAGTCTAATATGACACCAAGTAACCAGTAATTAATGATTAATTTTTTTCCCACTTTTTACTCAAATGTTTTGGTATTTAGTCACACAGTGACTGCTCCTGAAATGATTAAAAGCAGGAACTGGGGCCTCAGTGACACATTCTTACTGGAAAACCTTGAGCAATTTACTAATTCTCTCTGAGACTCAGTTTCCTCAACTGTAAAGTGGAGATAAAATATCTGCCACATACGGTTGTGGTGGATGTGAAACTTATATAAGACAATGTATGTGAAGGACTTAGCACAATGCCTGGCACATCATAGATACTCAATAAATGGTAATTATTGTTATTATCTTAACTCATGTGGGAAAAGAAAAAAATTAATCAGAATTGATGCTCTTTATTAAAATTATATTATGGAACAAGTTTATTATTTTTTTTAGTGAACTAGCAAAGGATTCCAAAGCAAACGAGATATAAATATTATTGGACTAATCTTCTACTACAAACAGTAAAGGAAAGGAATCCTCACACGTTAAATTTATTATTGGCAATTTGCATTATTAAAATATCCTTTCAATGAATACATTTAAAATATTCTGTGTAAACTGTGTATTTATGCCTATCAGGTTTAATGCCAGCTATATGCCTTTGGAAAAGGTATAAACTTTTAATTTTTCTTCTGAAAGGCTTTAGGTATGATAAAATGCAATAATGTAAAAAAAAATGCAATAATGTAAATAAAGATACAATTCTTAACATGTAGTAAGTACTTAATAATGATAATTGTTATTATTTCCAAACAAGGCAGAGTCTATGCACATGAACTTTCATCACTCTGAAGGGCATATTGTATATTTTTAAAATACTTATAACAATATTTAAAATAGTGACACTTAATTCAGCCTATATTTTTCTTCTAGCGCAGAAAAAAAATTCAGGTAAGAAAACTGCAAAAAGGTAAAGGAAAACAAAGATGAAAATCAATAAAATTACAGAAAAGGCATTATTAGTGTTCAATTCTTTATTTAAAGAATGAGAATTCATCTTTGCCAAACCATTGGAGAACAAACACTGGGAATGCAATATTGTTTAACTCATATTAACTAAAAAGTAGTGCCTACAAGTAAAGACTGATATATAATTTAAGTTGTTTGCACTATTACACACAGTGGAATTTTGCTTTCCTTTCTTTATAAAAGTTAATTTCCGTAAGTAACGATGGAAAGAAAAATCAGTTTTACAAAAACTGCTTTGTAAGTGGTTGGTGAAGTTTGCTTGGATACCACATTAATCAAAGCAACTATGTTTTAACTGTTCTAACAGGAATGAAAAATAGTAGGGGAGAATAGTAGGGGAGAACATTCAAGACGCCTTGTCTTTCTGGACCATAATGTAGCTCTCAGCTACAAAATGATAAGAGTATGCGGTATGGAGAGGGAAGAAAGGGAAGGGAGAAAGGGAAGCTTCAGCGGAAACTACCAGCTCCCAGTGGCTGTTGCAAACTGTTTCAGCTGGACACTCACTGTGCCCTTTAAACTTTCTTTCTTTCTTTCTTTTTTTAATAAAGTTATTTATTTATTTATTTATTTATTTGGCTGTGTTGGATCTTCGTTGCCGCGCGCAGGCTTTCTCTAATTCCATTGAGCGGGGGTTTCGCGGGGGTTACTCTTCGTTGTGATGCATGGGCTTCTTATTGTGGTGGCTTCTCTTGTTGCAGAGCACCGGCTCTAGGCACGTGGGCTGCAGTTGTTGCGGCATGAGGGCTCAGTAGTTGTGGCGCACAGGCTTAGTTGCTTCGCGGCATGTGGGATCTTTCCGGACCAGGGCTCGAACCCATGTCCCCTGCATTGGCAGGCGGATTCTTAACCACTGAGCCACCAGGGAAGTCCCTAAACTTTCATTATCCGCGTTTTTGATTTTGCAACCAATTGGAAATTGATATAAAACTACAAAGACAAAACGAGTGAAAAACACAGATGAATTTAATATAAAGCTAGGAGCTGAAAGAAAATGGAGGGCAGGAGTGATTTGAAAAAAGGAAAGAAAAAAGGGTAGAAATACATTTGGGGTTAAATTGGTCCAAAGGGTGTGCTCAAGGTACTATAACCTTACTGAATCTATTAGTTCTATCTGTTACAAAGAGAGGAATGTTGACGTCTCCTACCATAACTGCAGATACATCTCTTTCTCCTTGCAGTTCTGCCAACTTTTCCCTTGTATATTTTGAAGCTCTGTTATTGGGTGCATTCACATTTAGGACTGTTATGTCTTCTTGGTGAATTAACTCTTTTATCAGCCTGTAATGTCTCCCTTTATCCTTGGTGATTTTCTGTGCTATGAAGTCTACTTTGTCTTACCTTAGTACAGTCACTCCCTATTTCTTTTGATGAGTGTTCATATGGTATATCTTTCTCCATCCTATTACTTTAACCTACTTATACAATTATATTTGAAGTGAGTTTCTTGTAGACAACATATAGTTTGGTCCTGTTCGTTTACTTTTTTTCTGACCATTCTATCTCTGTCTTTACCTGATGTATTTAAACCATTTACATTTTTTTAAAAAACATTTATTTATTTATTTATTTGGCTGCACCGGGTATTAGTTGCAGCACACGGGATCTTCATCGTCGGTGTGGGATCTTCAGTTGTGGCATGCGGGATCTTTAGTTGTGGCATGGGAACTCTTAGTTGCAGCATGTGGGATCTAATTCCCCAGCCAGGGATCAAACCCAGGCCCCCTGCATTGGGAGCACGGAGTTTTAGCCACTGGACCACCAGGGAAGTCCCCTAAGCCATTTACATTTAATGTAACTATCATATGGTTAGATTCAGGTCAACCACTTTATTATTTATTCTTTGTTTGTCCCCTTCATTTTTGGTTCCTCTGTTCCCCATCTTACCTTTGCTGTCTTCCTTTAGATTATTTGAATATTCAGTATTTCATTTTAATTGATCAATTGTCATTTGGGCTATATCTCTTTGTGTGTGTTTGTATGTGTGTGTGTGTGTGTGTGTGTGTGTGTGTGTGTGTGCGCTCCAGGGGTTTTAATACATATAGCTAACCATTTATAGTCTACTCAGAGCCAGTATTTTACCACTTTAAGTAAAATGCAGAAGCCTTACAACCATATTAGTCCCTTTGTTTTCCCACTTTTATGTTACAGTGGTCATATGAACTACATGTCACACACAGAAAATGACGTCTAGACGTCTGGTGTCTTGGGAGGTAATTTACATTTGAAAAAAAGAGGGTTATTAAGATGACTATGTGAATGAGGTAAGACAAAGATTAGAATGGAGGTTTTACTGATGGTAGTGTTAAGACTGTAGTAAGGAATCAGGAGTTAAAATACTTTAGATATGCAATGTCATTTGATTCAAATATCTTTGGTGTGGTGCTTGGGAAAGGGAAGGGTGTGGGTGATGGGGAAGGTTGCATATTTTGTAATCATAGTCCTCAAAAAGGCCTACGACTGGGACTTCCCTGGTGGCACAGTGGTTAAGAATCTGCCTCCCAACGTAGGGGACACAGGTTCGATCCCTGGTCCGCGAACATCCCACATGCCGCGGAGCAACTAAGCCTGTGTACCACAACCACTGAGCCTGCGCTCTAGAGCCTGTGAGCCACAACTACTGAGCCTACGTGCCACAACTACTGAATCCCGCGCGCCTAGAGCCCATGTTCCCCAACAAGAGAAGCCACCGCAATGAGAAGCCTGCGCGCCGCAACTAGAGAAAGCAACAAAGACCCAACGCAGCCAAAAATAAAAATTAATTAATTAATTTTTGAAAAATGCTTACAACTATTTGGCTGCTTTCATGTATTATTAATAATGAAATACTTTCTAGAGAAAGAAGGTGCAGGGAGCAATTTCTCTGAAATAGGTGATAGTTGGCTCACAGTGCAGAAGCACAAAAACAGACAGTTATTTCAATAAACCCTGCACTGAGCTACATCTGTGTTACCTAGACCTGTGATGGAGGGAGGTTCCAGATTTCAGGGAAGATTAAGGGAATTTATTTATTTATTAATTATCACTAGCCATAAGCTAGTGATCAGCTGGTAAGGTAATTCTGCTTCAGAAGCTTTCCTTTTCAAACTGGGATTTACTAAACAGATCCAAAGTAGCTACATTTATCAGCAATATTCAGCAATCCAAGCCTGAATAATTACACAAAGCCAGGATTTTTAAATTCGAATTTTGGTTTAAGCCTTAGTACTGCTTATTTCTTTGACATACCAGCTAAACTGTTTCTTCTCTTGGAGACAACTTTTGGCTATAGACTGTTCAAAACTTGTCCTTGAGTTGTTTTTCCTTTGCCCTCCAGCTGCCCCAGAACCCTCCCAGAAGAAAGCAATTGTTAAGCCATGCACTCTTCCCCTAGAATATCCTTTCAAGCTTTTCCTCAAGCCAAAATAACAACCTTTTGACAACTCAGCTCTAAGAAAGCCCCAGAGTAAGCACTCAATACTATGGAAACAATCATCTGACATCATTCCAGTAAATCCATCTTTGAGCTATGCAGTTTGTTTTACTGTAATGGTGTTATTTTGGGATTTATTGGCTTCCAGAACTAAGAAAAAGACATAGAAGCACTGTGAACAACTGCTCAGTTATAAAGGGGGAAAAATCAAATACCTACAAAATGTACCACTCTATTGTTCATTTATT
This sequence comes from Tursiops truncatus, assembly GCF_011762595.2. Classification (NCBI taxonomy): domain Eukaryota; kingdom Metazoa; phylum Chordata; class Mammalia; order Artiodactyla; family Delphinidae; genus Tursiops; species Tursiops truncatus. The sequence continues at coordinate 61,172,639 of NC_047036.1, forward strand.
TCTTCTAGTTTTCTTCCTATTTTGACAGGTTATTTGATGTGAACTCATCTTGGTTTTGGTTTTTTTGCAAATCATATATATAAATTCTGAGATATGAGTAAATATCTTCTTGCCAATTTCAATAAAAGAAAGAGCAGAAAAATTGCAGCCCATATACATCTGTATCATTCAAGATACAGTCAATAGACAGAAACCATACCAGTTACTAGAACAGAGGCAATATAATTGTTATCTAAACTAAGTAAAGAAAAAGACAAAATGAGGTGTCACAGAGGTAGCAGCTGTGACAAGCATTTACCAGCCCTAGAACTGGGGAACGAAGAAAGGGAGTTGGAATTATTAAAACTTAGGAGCTCAGAGGAGGAAGCTGACCTTGGAAAAGAGGATCTCAGTCAGCTTACACAGGTATCTCTGAGAAGGCAGGATGAATTTGGTTCTGCAATGTTGAGAACAACTCAAAACTGAATTGAGCTGCTGCTATAGGAAGGAACTGAGGCTGTTGGGATTAAAACAAAAAAAGGTGATGCTAGTGTGATGTGATGCTCACAGAAATAGGGAACGTTCAGGAAGTACAGGAATGTGCAAGTCCCTTCTTCCTCCTCTAGCATTACAGGCTCCCTGACAAAGAAGAAATGTAGTTTTCAGAATTCTAGACCCAGCATCATGTTGCAAAGTATAAAAGGGTGGGTTTGGACGTGAGAGATAAAAACTTAATCAATAAGTGAACATTTCAACAACTTATTCAAATTGCACTGAAATTAAGCAAGGTGAAGATATCAGATAGATTGGCTGGCTGCTGCTGAGGGGCTCCAGGGAATCACCTTGGAAGTGTTCCCTTCATCCGGGACTTGGTCCTCAGCTTTGCAGGTCCAGAAACTCAACTTTGTCAGAGCACCAAGAACTGATGGAGCTTAGAGGGATGGGGTCACATGATCTGACTTACAAGAGACAGAAGAATAAACTCAAAGGCTAAGGTATTAATTTAGAGTGAGAAATACCACTGCCTAGATGTTTAAACTGGTACACAAATCCTTTCATCTGCAGAAATATGATGTCAGAAGGTAACTGATGGTCATGGAGTGAGAGTGGGAGAGTTAGCTGAATGTGCTCCATGGCTCTAGAGTTGGCTGATGCCATTACAGAGATGTGCTGGGCAAACTGACCAGATATCACATCAGCCAGTTAGTGTCCTCATCACTTGTATAGAGGTAGACAGAGCCCCCCAAAAGCTGACTCTTTCTCTCATCTTTCCCTGGCTCCTGGCCTTCAGCTAGTATCTTTTCTTCAGACAGTTAATATACATAGTCAGTTATAATTTTATTTGTCATTGGTAGATGATGGTCTTAGACAAGTTATTAAATCTTTCTGAGTATTTTCTTTAGATGAGGAAGAATAATCTCTATGTCATGGGGCTGTTGTATATATTAAAAGCAGTAGTCCATGTACATACTCATAGGACCATGTCTAAAACACAGGAAGCTCTCAAAACATGTAAGTTCCACCCCTACTTTTTATCCTGCTTTGATTATAGTAAGACATTCTGCTCTTCTGACATATGTTTCCCTTTAAAAAGATGAGTTAAGTGGCTATATACTATTCCATTGAAAGGATGTATCCTTTTATTTAACCATCAGCTATTATTGGGCAGTAAGATTGTTTCTAATTTTGTGTTATTACACATGATGTTTTATTTCTCGTATCATGCCAGGCTAAATTCCCAGATAGATACTCCCACTGAAAAAAAATCGACCATATTCAAAAGCATCAAGGAGCAGGGAAATAAAAAATATCCAGGCCAAATACTACATGAAGGCAGAACTCAGAAGAGCAAATGCAAACAAACAAACAAACATCTTAAAAGTAGCCAGAGATAAAAGGTAGTTTACTTTGAAAAAAGCAATGGATAAAGATCTATGCTCCCTAAGGCCACACTGGATGGAAGAAGCCAGTGGAATGATATCCGCAATATGCTAAACTATATTCAGTAGCATTTCCTTTAGTGTGGGTCTGCTGCTAGCAAACTCTCTCAATGTTTTTAATCTGAAAACACCTTTGTTTTGCCTTCATTCTTGAAAGATATTTTCACTGGGTAAAGAATTTTAAATTGATAGTGTTTTATTTTCTTGGCACATTGATATTTAAACACACACACACATATTTATACTGGAAAGAATGTAAGCTCAAATAGAAGGTCTGAAATGAAAACAAATGAAGATAAGAAAGTGGTAGTTATGTGGGTAAATTTAAAAAATTAACTGTAAAACCACAACATATGTACCAATTTTTGTAATTAATATATTTAATTTCCTACTGTAAAATTAAAGATCTTAGAACACTTTAACTCCATTTATCCCCCTTATGATTTCTATGCAATTATTTTAAATTGCTTACATTTTAAAATTGAGTAAATGGCAATAATTTAAAATTAAAATATATGACAACAGTTTCATAGAAATCATGAGAGGAATAAATGGAATTAAAGTGTTCTAAGATCTTGTATTCCACAATAAGAAAGTAAACTGCCCAAATGTTCATCAACTGATGAATGGATAAACATTCATCATAAAACATATATTATAAAATTTAGTATATCCATATAATGGTTTATTATTCATAAAATAAAAAGAAATGAAGAATGAAGTACTGATACGTGTTACAACATTGATGAAACTTGGAAACGGTATGCTAAGTGAAAGAAGCCACTCACAAAAGATCACATATTACATAATATCTGTATGAAATGTCCAGAATAGAAAATCTATAGAGACAGGAAGTAGATTAGTCAGGGGTGAGAGGTAATGGGGAGGTAACTACTGATGGATATAAGGTTACTCTTTAGGGTAATAAACATGTTCTTAAAATTAGGTAGTGGTAATGATTGCACAGCTCTGTGACTATACTACATACCATTGAGTTGTACACTTTAAATGAGTGAATTATATCTCAATAAAACTGTAATTATAATGAATATAATAAGATACCATTGGGAAAGCCTGTCTCATGTGTATGGTCTTTCAATCCCACATAAGAATGGGCCTTGGGCCTGGAACACTTCCTTACCAAGAGATAAAGAGCCCACACAGCCTGCGCTGGGTTTAACTCCTTTTGAGGGATTATCTTTCCCTGTTTCAGGCTCAGTGTGTACTCCTTTGTTCTGCTTGAGCATGTGTGTCAATGACCTCACTCCACGGGGATCAGGGTCCTCCCGCTGTGGCACAAGAGGGCCAACTGGTATGTAGGCCAATTGCCCTGCATTGGCTGCTAGGGGGACTCTCTAGTCATGGGGAACAAACACACATTATTAGAGCTGAGTTTACTCTTTTTTCTCTCTGTGAGTAAAAGCATTCCATACAGTGCTTGACTTGTGTTGTGTTTTCCTTGGTGACCCCAGCACCAAGATACAATGGGCAAAAGTATTTGGATTTCTATTCCTGGTAGCTGGCATTGTCATGACCTCGGCTATCCTCCATGTAGTTGGAGTCCCCCCACCTCCACCCCAGGTACTGGTGACTGGTGCACAGTGTTCTGCTTGACAGATACCATTCTTCACCTGAGGGTGGGAAAAGTGAAAATGTCTGACAATTTCAAGTGCTGAGGATATGGTGCAACTCAAACTCTCATACATCAAAATGTAAATTAGTAAAAAGACATTAGCATTTTTAGGAAAGCTGAACATATGCTAATCTAGCGGTTCTCTTTCTTCGATTCTACAAGAGAAGTTCTTGTACACGTGCGGGAGAAAATGTGAATAAGTGTTTTTAGCAGCCTTGCTCATGATAACAAAAATAAAATAGATAATTAGATATCTATCAAGATAGAGGAGAAAATATTACACAGCAGGAGAAATGAATGAACTGAAACCGCACCCATCAACAATGAAGACTCTTAAAGATGTAATGGAGAACAAAAGAAGCAAATTATAGAAGAACACAAACAGTATGATTGCATTTATATTAAATTTGAAAACAGACGAAACTAAACATTATATCATGTAGAGATATATTCAAAGGTGGTAAAACTATAAAGGAAAAGCAAAGAAGTGATTGTTCAAAGGTTAGGACGATTGTTACCCATGGGCCTTTTCCCTTTGGGAAAAGGCACAGGGGGAGAAATGTTTTACTTGTTATCCTGGATGGTGGCTACACAGGTACTTACTTTATTACTATTCTTTAAAGTAAACTCCAATGTTCTGTGCATGTTTCTGTATATAAGGTATATGTCACAATAAAACAAAAATATTTGTTAAGTGAATTTCCTGGTATATAAATCCTTGCACGTCTCATGATTTCATTAAGCTAATTTCTTAGAAGTTGAATAACTGGGTCAAAAAATATTAATACATTCAAGGCTTTTATTGTCTGCTGCCTATACCATCAAAAAAGATTGTACCTATTTCCTTTCTCACCAGTAATGCCTCCGAGCCCCTGGCTACATTGCTTGAAAAAGTTGTTACCCTTGTTCTGCCCATTTTGCCACGTCCCACTCACTCCTTAACCCTCTGTATTCTGACTTCCAACCCAACTCTCCATTAAAACTCTCTCTTTCTGGTTATCAGTACCCTCCTATTTATGAAATTTGGTGGTTACTTTTCTTCTTTTGAATGATTTAGAGTTTAGCCCTAAGGACTTTTCCAGGTGGCTAACATCATCCATCATGCGTAGCTTTTAACTTTTTTGATTCTTGGGTCATTCGGCTCCCAGTTCTTGGAGAATCTTCCTGTGGTTTCCCATGAACTGTCCCAATTCCAAAGGAGAAAAATAGTTTTAAATAGCAGATAGAATTCTCATTTATCATCATCACCATCATCATCACGAATGCTCATTATTATTACTCATCAGCCAGCTTAATAAATGTCGGAGAAGTCCATTGACTGACAATGTTTAAGTACTGTGGTAGCTAGTAAGTAAAGATGAACCCCAACGCACCAGGCCTCCTGGTATTCACATTCTTGTAGAGTCCCCTTCTATGGGGAATCTGGGCTGGCTCTGTAACTTGCTTTAATCAAAAGATGTGGCAGAAGGGATGTTGTATCAGACCTAGTAGTATGCGCTAGGGCCTGGCAGCTTCTGCTTTTGTGCTGTTGGGAGCCGTAGGCCACCATGTAAGAAGTTTAGCTACTCTGCTGAAGAAACCACATGGAGATACAGTGTGGAGAAGCCATAGGGACAGGGAAAGGCCCTGAGACTACATGAAAGAGAGAAGCCTAGCCATCCCAGCATCCAACTGGATCCAGCCTTCTAATCATCCCGGCCAAAGCACCAGAGATGTAAGTGAAGCCATTCTGAATGTGCTAGGACTAGCCACTGTCTGACAGCAACTACTTAAAAAACTGCAAGAAAGACCAACACAAGAACCATCCAGTTGAAATCAGTTAACTTATAGAAATGTGAAGAGTTGAGGAAGATGGCGGAAGAGTAAGACGCGGAGATCACCTTCCTCCCCACAGATACATCAGAAATACATCTACACGTGGAACTGCTCCTATAGAACACCTACTGAACGCTGACAGAAGACCTCAGACCTCCCCAAAGGCAAGAAACTCCCCACGTACCTGGGTAGGACAAAAGAGAAAAGAAAAAACAGAGGCAAAAGTATAGGGACGGGACCTGCACCTGTGGGAGGGAGCTGTGAAGGAGGAAATGTTTCCACACACTAGGAGCCCCTTCGCGGGCGGAGACTGCGGGTGGTAGAGGCGGGGAGCTTCGAAGCCGCGGAGGAGAGCGCAGCAACAGGGGTGCGGAGGGCAAAGCGGAGAGATTCCCGCGCAGAGGATTGGTGCCGACCGGCACTGACCAGCCCGAGAGGCTTGTCTGCTCACCCGCCGGGGCGGGCGGGGCTGCGAGCTGAGGCTCGGGCTTTGGTCGGAGCGCAGGGAGAGGACTGGGGTTGGCAGCGTGAACACAGCCTGAAGGGGCTAGTGCGCCACGGCTAGCCAGGAGGGAGTCCAGGAAAAAGTCTGGCGCTGCCGAAGAGACAAGAGACGTTTTCTTCCCTCTTTGTTTCCTGGTGCACGAAGAGAGGGGATTAAGAGCGCTGCTTAAAGGAGCTCCAGAGGCGGGCGCGAGCCGCGGCTAACAGCGCGGACCCCAGAGACGGGCATGAGATGCTAAGGCTGCTGCTGCCGCCACCAAGAAGCCTGTGTGCGAGCACAGGTCACTATCCACACCTCACCTCCCGGGAGCCTGTGCAGCCCGCCACTGCCAGGGTCCCGTGATCCGGGGACAACTTCCCCAGGAGAACGCACGGCGCGCCTCAGGCTGGTGCAACGTCACGCCGGCCTCTGCCGCCGCAGGCTCGCCCCGCATCCGTACTCCTCCCTCCCCCCGGCCTGAGTGAGCCAGAGACCCCGAATCAGCTGCTACTTTAACCCCGTCCTGTCTGAGCGAAGAACAGACGCCCTAAGGCGACCTACACTCAGAGGCGGGTCCAAATCCAAAGCTGAACCCCAGGAGCTGTGCAAACAAAGAAGAGAAAGGGAAATCCCTCCCAGCAGCCTCAGGAGCAACAGATTAAGTCTCCACAGTCAACCTGACGTACCCTGCATCTGTGGAATACCTGAAGAGACAACGAACCATCCCAAATTGAGGAGGTGGACTTTGGGAGCAAGATATATTATTTTTTCCCCTTTTCCTCTTTTTGTGAGTGTGTATGTGTATGCGTCTGTGTGAGATTTTGTCTGTATAGCTTTGCTTTCACCATTTGTCCTAGGGTTCTGTCTGTCCGTTTTTTTTTTTTACTTAAAAAATTTTTTTAATAATTATTTTTTATTTTAATAACCTTTCTCCTTCCTTCCTTCCTTCCTTCCTCCCTCCCTCCCTCCGTCCCTCCCTCCCTCTCTCTCTCTCTCCCTTTCTTTCTTTCTTTCTTTCTTTCTTTCTTTCTTATTTTTTCTCCCTTTTATTCTCAGCCGTGTGGATGAAAGGCTCTTGGTGCTCCAGCCAGGAGTCAGTGCTGTGCCTCTGAGGTGGGAGAGCCAACTTCAGGACGCTGGTCCACAAGAGACCTCCCAGCTCTACGTAATATCAAACGGCAAAAATCTCCCAGAGATCTCCATCTCAACGCCAAGACCCAGCTTCACTCAACAACCAGCAAGCTACAGTGCTGGACACCCTATGCCAAACAACTAGCAAGACAGGAACACAACCCCACCCATTAGCAGAGAGGCTGCCTAAAATCATAATAAGTCCACAGACACCACAAGACACACCACCAGACGTGGACCTGCCCACCAGAAAGACAAGATCCAGCCTCATCCACCAGAACACACGCACTAGTCCCCTCCACCAGGAAGCCTACACAACCCACTGAACCAACCTTAGCCACTGGGGACAGACACCAAAAACAACGGGAACGATGAACCTGCAGCCTGCAAAAAGGTGACCCCCAAACACAGTAAGATAAGCAAAATGAGAAGACAGAAAAATACACAGCAAATGAAGGAGCAAGGTAAAACCCCACCAGACCTAACAAATGAAGAGGAAATAGGCAGTCTACCTGAAAAAGAATTCAGAATAATGATAGTAAAGATGATCCAAAATCTTGGAAATAGAAATGTGAGAGTTAACAAATTGTTGTCTTAAGCCACCAATTTTTGAGATGGTTGGTTACACAGCAACAGAAAATGGAAAAACTCCCCTTCTATATTGCCCCTCATGTTTAACTGGTGGGATATAGGCAGAGTTTTTCCTTGATCAGAAGTAAAGCTTGAGATCTTTATAGGCTGAATTAAGTATATCTCTCTGCAAAAAAGGGAGACGTCCTAGAAAGCAATAGTGAGGGTTTACATTATATAAAGAGGTAACATTTGAACTAAAACCTGAAGGATGCAAAAGATCCAGACATATGGTGAGCTGGAGGAAGGGCATCCCTAAAACAAGTGGAAAGACCCTGAGATGAGAAAAAACTCAGTGTACTCTTAGAACTGAGAGAACTATCTATAGGAGCAAAGTCACAGAGTCAGGGGGAGCCCAGTAATGTTGGTTCTGTTAGTGAACCTAAACCTTAGACATTGAATTCTTTGTTGAGCTTAGTCAGTGACAGTAACCTCTTCACTCCCATAGGGAACAGAACAAGATGGAGGTGTCTGAGGAGTTTAACTAACATGATGAAGATATAAATTAGAAAATCAATGGTCAGGTAAACCTATTTCTGAGCTGGGGCCCATTCTGTTGTGACTTCTACTCCACACGAACACTTTCTATCTTAGTAGACACCTTCTCTTGTATATCAGGGTAAAGTGCAGGAAATAAAAACTACTCTAGGTATTTTCAACAAGAAGGTGTTTAATGCAGTGAATCGGGTGCTTAAAAAAAAATCATTGGAAGCAACTGACATGTCCTTCAGTAGGTAAATGAATAAATAAACTGTGGACATCCATACAATGGACTATTATTCAGCACTAAAAAGTAATGGCTGGGCTTCCCTGGTGGCGCAGTGGTTGAGAGTCCGCCTGCCGATGCAGGGGATGCGGGTTCGTGCCCCGGTCCGGGAAGATCCCACATGCCGCGGAGCGGCTGTGCCCGTGAGCCATGGCCGCTGAGCCTGCGCGTCCGGAGCCTGTGCTCCGCAATGGGAGAGGCCACAACAGTGAGAGGCCTGCGTACCGCAAAAAAAAAAAAAAAAAAAAAAAAAGTAATGGCTATCAAGCTGTGAAAAAACAGGAAGGAAACTTAAATGCATTACTACTAAGCGTAAGAAGCCAATCTGAAAAGAGTACACACTGTATGGTTTCAACTACACTCTGGAAAAGGCAAAGCTATGGAGACAGTAGAAAGATCGGTGATTGCCAGGGGTTAGGGGGAGGGAAAGATGAATAAGTGGAGTGCAAAGAATTTTTAGGGCAGTTAAACCACTCTGTACGATACTATCATGGTGGAAAATGCCATATTACATTTGTCAAAATCCACAGAATGTACAACACCAAGAGTGAACCCTAACGTAAACTATAGGATCTGGGTGACAGTGATGTGTTATATATACAATGATAGGATTATCGACTGTAACAAATGTACCACTCTGGTGCTAGGATGTTGATAGTAGGGAAGGCTGTGGGGAGGGTGGGGAGGGGAAGGGGGATGTATGGGAACTGTTTGTGCTTGCCAATAAATTGTGCTGTGAACCCAAAACTGCTCTAAAAAATAAATTCTATTATGAAACAAAACAGAAATCATTGCAAAGGCCGGAAAAGCAGGTATCAGCCCGGGCCTCCTGAGATGATTTCCAAAACAACAGCTAGTTCATTCCCCAAATGAACCAGCCTACCAGGGATTACCTCCTCTGCCAGTGCCAGCAAGGTGGGGAATCAGGAGGCCATTAGTGGAACTATCCAGAACACACCACTGTAGCTGTAGTTCAGAGACAAGGAAGTTGCCACCCCCACAGCTCTTAAAGCTTGTCCAGCTCTTGAAGCTGGAGACGGAACACTTGGGGATGCCCCTGCATAAAAACCCCAAGTCTTCACGACCTCAATTATCAGCAGAAAACATCTAAAAACAGTAGAAGGATGGCCTGTCTTGCACATCTCCCAACAGTGCAAATAACAGGCAGAACATAATTCGCCTGTAGAATGACAGCTACAACGGAACCTAGAAAATGGAGTGTTTAGCTTTCCAGACTCAGCTCTCTAGGAAAGCACACTGGAAGGAGGAATGGAGGCCACAAGCCCATTCTTCACACCTAACACAGCCTTTATTGACCTGACTGTCCAGAACCCAGCCCCTGGGGTGCATGAGGGGTGAAGTTGCACTAGCAAAGCCTCCATCACCACCATGTTCTCTATCCAGTCATAGAAACCAAGAGATTTCTCAGAAGGTGAAGGTAGGAACCCTCTCCCACCTCTGGGTGAATGTACCCTGCCCTGTCAGGCCCATCATCTCATTCTCTCCCCATTGTGTTGCGGCAGCCATGAGGATGTACCTCAGAGACCAACAATGACAGGGAGTTAATTAACCAAGGATCCAAACTGATATGCTAAGAAATTCACCATCACATTTGCACCAAGACCATGCAGCAGAGATACTAGGGCAGCCTATTCCTGGGAGGCATGGGACTCCTCTGATGGCCAACTTTGGCTCAAGGACTCCCCGACAGCCTTTCCCAAACCTGTATTACACTGCAGGAAGTCTAGGATGCTTCCACTCAACCTTTCTTTCCTCTCTGCTTCACTCAGGGTCGGACATGCATCATAGTCTGATGGTTCTCTCAGCTCCTTCCAATGTTTTCTCACAGGCATTTCCTCTAATCAGATCCTTGCTGATTCAATTCTATTTTGGTGTCTACTTCCAGGAGAAATCAAACTAACACACATGGCTTGCCCATTCCGAACTCAAGTCATTGCTCTCTGCTCCTGCCTGAACTCCTACCTGCTATGTTCTGTCACATCATCTCCACCTACTCAAATCTTATCCATCTTGTGGACCCAGTACCAATCACATCTCCTCCATGAAGTCTTCCTACCTACCAGTGTTTACATGGACCATGGACCTGTCCTTGTCCTCCCAGATCCACACATTTTTACAGGGCTTCTATTGTTTCCTGTTTAAAGGATATTGAGCATATATTTAGCTTCCCTAATATATGAGGACAAGGAATAGGTCAGACATTTCCTTGTTAACCTCCAAAGTGCTTTATAATGGTACAGAGGACAGAATACAGCGGCTCTATTAGAATCTTGTTGAAATGATCAAATAGAATTCGATTGAAATGATCGAATACAATTTCTTAAAATTTAACTTAAGAAATGAAAATTCCAGCAACAAACAGAGGCCCTTTTCCACCTAATAAGCTGGCTAAGATTTTAAGGAGCACTGGAAAATGAGGGCCCCTCATTAACCTTTGGTGATTTTGTAAAAGGACATAAACTTACCTGAAGCCAATTTGACAATATGTAGAGGAAGCCTAAAAATGCACCTATTCTTTAATTCAATTATTCTATTTCTAGGACTATTTCCCAAAGGAACCTTTAAATTACAAAGATGTCCGTATAACACAGGTGGGGCTAAGGCAGGTACTTTTTATGAGTGGGCCTCTACACAGAGAAACAGACCCACAAGGCAGAGGTCAAACCCAAGTAAGCTTCTCCTCCTCCCTTTCTCCTCCTTCTTCCCCCCTCCTCCCTGTCCTCCCCTCTCCCTCCTCAATCCTCCTCTTTTTCCTCTTCTTCGCCTCCTCCTTCTTCTCCCCTTCCCGATAATTAAGCTTTGATTCCACTTCTAGTGACCCCTAGACCCATTTTTTTCCACTGGGAAAAAAATGAGAGGCTGTCTAACCAAAGAAGCTACTGTAGGCATTTTTTTTTTTTTTTTTTTTTTTTTTTTTTTTTTTGTGGTACGCGGGCCTCTCACTGTTGTGGCCTCTCCTGTTGCGGAGCACAAGCTCCGGACGCGCAGGCTCAGCGGCCATGGCTCACGGGCCCAGCTGCTCCGCGGCATGTGGGATCCTCTCGGACCGGGGCACGAACCCGTGTCCCCTGCATTGGCAGGCGGACTCTCAACCACTGCGCCACCAGGGAAGCCCCTACCACAGGCTTTTTACACACCTTCAATTTTTCTCAAGGGACCTGGAGAAATAGGGTGCACCTCATCTTTGAGATACTAAACCTGCCCCCATATGAAAAGCGGAGGTCAATCTGGTTAAATAACTGGTAATGCTGTGTGTGTGTGTGTGTGTGTGTGTGTGTGTGTGTGTGTGTGTGTTAGGGGGATTGTTGCTTGATCTGATTTAAAATGGGCAACAGAGGGGCTTCCCTGGTGGCGCAGTGGTTGAGAATCCGCCTGCCGATGCAGGGGACACGGGTTCGTGCCCCGGTCCGGGAGGATCCCACATGCCACGGAGCAGCTGGGCCCGTGAGCCATGGCCGCTGAGCCTGCGCATCCGGAGCCTGTGCTCCGCAACGGGAGAGGCCACAACAGTGAGAAGCCCGTGCACTGCGATGAAGAGTGGCCCCCGCTCACCACAACTAGAGAAAGCCCTCGCACAGAAACGAAGACCCAACACAGCCAAAAATAAATAAATAAATTTATAAAATGGGCAACAGAATTGTTCTGTGCAGACCCAGCCCAGCCATGCTGTAACTTAAGAGTCTCCCCACCCAGTTTGAAGGTTTTAGGTAAAAGGCACTCTAACTGCTTGAATCCAGATCAACTAAAGCAGGTGCCCCCCACCTGCCAGACTGGCAGGACTTCGGCCCTTTCCATTCCTTATAACTCTCTGTTGGATTTTCCAGAAGGAGAGTTGGATAGCTGATGCATAATCAGAGTGCCAACCTCCTCTCAGTGGTCCCTTGCTTCAGCTCCTGCTCGCTCCCTTTCTGGCCCTGGAATTTCAGGTGTTGGTACCAGGGCAGAAGCTCTCCAGGACCCTTCTCCATTGCTCCCATTAGTATTTCCTCACAATATCTGCCTTTGGGTCTCCACTGCTTACCTTCCTCTCCACGCTGCGGGAAAGCACCTTACTCTTCCTGGCTCCCTCAGAGGAGGTCACTTGGCAACAGGAACTGATGCTCCTAGACACATCCCTCTCAGTCCCGCTCTGGGACCCCGGACCATCCAAAGGGAACTAGGATGGGGAGCTCTGAGTACACCTGCACAGCACTTCCTGCTTCATGACGCTCTTCCAGACTCCTGAATTCATTCCTGGTGATTTTCCTCTCAGCAGCACCTTTTCCCTCCCTGCTACCTGGCTTCCACTGGGCATCATACACATGGCTAGAGTTCTTTGCTATAAACAGATATCTAGCCAATCTGGGGACGTTGCACTTTTTCTATTTGAAAGAGACCATGACTAGGTCCATCATTAGAAAGCCCATGAGTGGACATAAATTGAAAACTCCTTGGTTCCACAGTTTGAGCATGGCTCAGGGGAAGTTGCTCCAGTGCCGGCACAGCAAGAATTTCAAGACCCAGTTCCCAGACAATGGGTTGGGTGACACGCATTAATGCTTTACATGGTAGTAGGTGTGAGTAGGTACCAGACCATTCTAGGCTTTTATGACCCGGTCATGGATGGCATGCAAGCTACCACAGTAAGTGGCAGAGCTCTCCTCAAGCCCAGATCTTCTGACCCAAGACTCAAGTTACCTCAGCTCAGGTCAGGCAAGAAACCTCACTATCAGGATTGAGCCTTTTGCTTATTTGTTGAAAACTCAACAGTTTTCTTAGGCCTTTACCTCAGATCAATGCTTATTTATAGATCTTGTATTTGTTTTTCCTGAGAGCTTGAATAACAAGTAGACCTTGCTATTATACAGGTTTTCTTTCCCTATAAAATTTGATAGAACAATAAAAATGATGCCTAATATTTTCCTATAAATTTCTAGTTTGGATTATTTCAACCTTCTATTTACTTTATTTATTTTATTTTGTTTACTTTATTTGTATTTACTTATAACATTTTAAGCCACTTTATACACAAATTGATAGTATTATTTTTATAGTATTTTTAAACCTGTCATTTTTTATTGCTTTTGAAAAAATTTTAGGGAATTTTCATATATGTAATCTCATCTGATTATCACAACAAACTGAATCAAAGTAGATTTCCTCACTTCCATTTGAAAATGAAGAAACTGAGTCACAGAGAAATTAAGTTGATTTGCTCAAGGTCACAGCTAATTGGTAACAAAGCTAGAACAAGGATCCTACTTCTGATTCTCCCTTCAAGCTTCTTTCTTTCACTGGACCAAATTAGATCACACTGTATGGATTGAAGTAAACAAATCTTATTCCTGGCCCTGCTTTCACTTTTTAAACTGGCTGAGACAGATTGGATTGTAAAGGCTATGATCTTAAACTTGATGACTGCAGAATGTTATATTTTAAAAATGGAGCTTCTAGGAGAGCAAAGAAAACCTAGGTTCTCCCAAGTTGCCAGAGCACTGTTGCTCAGGTATCCAGCACAAGGGCAGATAAAAGCAGGGAGAAGAGTACAAGGAAGCCCATTTGAACTTCTGCCCACACTCCCCGCCCCAAAGATATTCCTATTACCTCTTCATTCCAGGAAGCTTCAGGAAGTTGTGGGCCCCATACTGCACACCAGCAGGGCATAAGTTTGATGAGAGAAAGTGGGAACATCCCTGTACCTGAGGGTGCCCTTTGGGTTAGTTACTTCCCCAAGTGCCCTTTCTTCTGTATTCATAAGATGTGTACCCCGTCCAGGTCAATGGCAGCTCTCTGGAGTCTAAATAGTGAGTCTACAGGAAAGTTATGCAGAATGGAGAATGAGTATCTAGGACCTGCAGCCACAAAAACTGGAACACTCCTGGGTACAATGACTCCTTCAGGAATTATTTTAAACTCCACAATACTTAATTTAAAATAAATTGCACAAAATTGTCTTCATTTTCAAATTAAGAATTGCAGCTTTAAATTCAAGTAAAATTGTGCTGGAGCCCTCAAGTAAGCATTTGATGTTATGGCTGACTGGCTCACAACCCCAAGTTCTGAAAAATACAAACATGGCTCGCTCAGAATAAAATATGCTAGGTTTACTTTTAAAGAAATCATTACTTGATGAAGTTCAGTCCTTCGTAGATGGAAAGGAAACTCATAGCCTCTCGGCAGCAGGACACACAGGCCAAGCTATTTTTCTAGTCTGAGAGTTATTTGTGCAATAAGCCACACAGAGAATTACCCTTTGATCAATAGGATGGATTTGTAAGATGTCTGACTGGCATTGCGTTGTGGCCAAAGGACAGAACTTTTCTGTGCAAAACACTTGTGCACACAGGGGTTGCATATATGACTTGACTTGGAAATACAAAATACAAAAGAAGGATAATTGTGTTTCAAGGTATAATTTATATTTTATTTAATTCTACTTTGATTTTAAAATAAATCAGTAATTAGAGCTTCCCATCCTCATGCAGCTACATATTCAGAACAAGATCCTTGTGCCACCTTCAGAACCTGGGATCCCAGGACAAAGGTCTGGAGGCTTTGGGACCTTTAGAGGGAAGGGAATGCTACAGGAACATGTACGGTGGAGGCAAACCATTTAAATATGTCCTAGACTGTGCAATGGGATTTAGTACCATTTTGATTAAATAATACATTCTGTGCATTTACTCATAGCCACTCTCCATGCTGTCTCCTATAACTGCTCATATACAAAGTAGAGGAACTGTCAATAATATACAGAACTCTGTTTCATTTCTTTACACTAACAGTGAAATATCAGAAAAACAAAGTAAACAAAATCCCTTTTAAAAGTGCATCAAAACAAAATACCTAGGAATAAACTTGACCAAGGAGGTGAAAGATTTATAACCTGAGAACTATAGAACACTGATAAAGGAAACTGAAGGCGATTCAAAGAAATGGGAAGATATTCCACGCTCTTGGATTGGAAGAACTGATATTGTTAAAATGGCGATATTACCCAGAGCAATCTACAGATTTAATGTGACCCTTATCAAGTTATCCATGACATTTTTCACAGATCTAGAACAAATAATCCTAAAATTTATATGGAACCATAAAAGACTCAGAATTGCCAAAGCAATCCTGAGGAAAAAGAACAAAGCTGGAGGCATAACCCTCTCAGACTTCAGGCAATACTACAAAGCTACAGTAATCAAAACAGCATGATATTGACACAAAAACAGACATATGGATTAATGGAACAGAATAGAGAGCCCAGAAATAAACCCACCACCTACAGTCAATTAATCTTTGACAAAGAGGCAAGAATATACAATGGAGAAAAGACAGTCTCTTCAGCAAGTGGTGTTGGGAAAGCTGGACTGCCTCATGTAAATCAATGAAATTAGAACACTCTCTCACACCGTACACAAAATAAACTCAAAATGGCTTAAAGACTTAAATTTAAGACATAACACAATAGAACTCCTAGAGGAGAACATAGGCCAAGCATTCTCTGACATAAATTCTTAGATCAGTCTCCCAAGGCGAAAGAAATAAAAGCAAAAATAAACAAATGGGACCTAATCAAATTTATAAGCTTTTGCACAGCAAAGGAAACCATCTACAAAATGGATTGGGAGAAAATATTGGCAAATAATGTGACTGACAAAGGATTAATTTCCAAAATATATAAACAACTCATACAGCTCAATATCAAAAAAACAAGCAACCCAATCAAAAAATGGGCAGAAGAGCTAAATAGACATTTCTCCAAAGAAGACATACAGATGGCCAACACGTCCATCAAAAGATGCTCAACATCACTAATTATTAGAGAAATGCAAATCAAAACTACAATGAGGTATCACCTCACACCAATCAGAATGGGCATCAACAAAAAGTCTACAAATAATAAATGCTGGAGAGGGTGTGGAGAAAAGGGAACACTCCTACGCTGTTGGTGGGATGTAAATTGGTGCAGCCACTATGGACAACAGTATGGAGGTTCCTTAAAAAACTAAAAGTAGAGTTACCATATGATCCATTAATCCCACTCCTGGGCATATATCTGGAAAAGAAAAAGACTGTAACTCGAAAAGATACATGTACCCCAATGTTCACAGCTGCACTATTTACAATAGCCAAGACATGGAAGCAACCTAAGTGTCCATTGACAGAGGAATGGATAAAGAAGATGTGGTACACACACACACACACACACACACACACACACAAATGGAATATTATTCAGCCATAAAAAAGAATGAAATAATATCATTTGCAGCAACATGGATGGACCTAGAGATTATCATTCTAAAAGTAAGTCAGACAGAGAAAGACAAATATCACATGATATCACTTATATGTGGAGTCTAAAAAAATGATACAAATAAACTTATTTAAAAACAGAAACAGACTCATAGACATAGAAAACAAACTTACAGTTACCAAAGGGGGAAGGGGGAGGGAGGGATAAATTAGAAGTTTGGGGTTAACAGATACATACTACTACAGGGGTCCCCAACCCCTGGGCCACAGACTGGTATTGGTCTGTGTCCTGTTAGGAATGGGGCTGAACAGCAGGAGGTGAGTGGCGGGCGACCAAGCAAAGCTTCTTCTGTATTTACAGCCGCTCCCCATCACTCGCATTACCGCCTGAGCTCCACCTCAGATCAGTGGTGGCATTAGATTCTCATAGGAGTGTGAACCCTACTGTGAACTGCACATGCGAGGGATCTAGGTTGCATGCTCCTTATGAGAATCTAATGCCTGATGATCTGAGGGGGAGCTGAAGCAGTGATGTTGACACAGGGAAGCAGCTGCAAATACAGATTATCATTAACAGAGAGAGTTCTGACTGCACACAGACCATAATAAATCAATTGCTTGCCGATTCATATCAAAACCTTATCAGTGAGTGGCAAGTGAAAACAAGCTCAGGGCTCACACTGATTCTGCATTATGGTGAGTTGTATAATTATTTCATTATATATTACAATGTAATAATAACAGAAATAAAGTGCACAATAAATGTAATGTGCTTGAATCATCCCGAAATCATCCCCTGCTCCCTAGTCCATGGAAAAATTGTCTTCAATGAAACCGGTCCCTGGCGCCAAAAAGGTTGGGGACTGCTGTACTACTATATATAAAATAGGTAAACAACAAGGTCCTACTATATATCATAGGGAACTATATTCAATATCTTGTAATAACCTATAATGGAAAAAATCTGAAAAAGAATATATACATTATACATATAATATATAAATAGCTGAATCACTTTGCTGTACACTAGAAACTAATACATTATAAATCAACTATATTTCAATAAAATTGTTTTTTAAAAAACAACAAGGTAGAGGAACTGTCTATAACTGCAGCTATGCCATCTCTATCTTTAGCCATCACTTTATTAAGTCATCCAACAAATAAATTTTAAACACAGTGGTGGTCCGGGCATTGGGTGTGGCAGGTGGGGATAGAGAAAAGAGCAAGATAGATGATAGTTCTCGCCCTTGTGGAACTTAGAGTCAAGCCTTGTTTAAAAAGACAAACCAATTTTAAAATGGGCATTTCTCCAAAGAAGATATACATATGGCTAATAAGGACATGAAAAGATGCTCAACATCATTAGTCAAAAGAAAACAACGATTTAACACTTCAAACCTATTAGGTGACTATAATCAAAAAGACAGATAAAAAACAAGTGTTGGTGAGGATGTGGAGATATTGGAACACTTATATGTAATGTAAATATGAACGCAAAATAGTGCAGCCCCTTTGTAAAACAGTTTGGCAGTTCATCAAAATGTTAAATATAAAGTTACCATATGACCTAGCAATTCCACTCCTAGGTATATACCCAAGAGAAATGAAAAAACGCAAAAACACTGTCCACACAAAAACATATAAGAATGTTCATAGCAATATTATTCATAGCAGCCAAAAAGTGGAACAACTCAAATGCCCATCAACTGATGGGTGTATAAATAAAATGTAGTATACCCATATAATGGAATATTAGTTGACAATAAAAAGAAATGAAGTACCGATACGTGCTACAACATGGATGAAATGTGAAAACATTATGCTGAGTGCAGGAAGTCATTCACAAAAGACCATATATTGTAGGATTCCATTTATATGAAATATCTAGGATAGGCAAATCTATACAGAGAGAAAATAGATTAGCGGTTGCTAGGGCTGGAGGAGGGGGAAGTATGCGGGGTGATTGCTAATAGGTCTGTGGTTTCTTTTTGGGGTGATGAAAATGTTCTAAAATTGATTATGCTGATGGTTACACAATTTTGTGAATATACTAAAAACCATTGAATTGTACGCTTTAAATGGGTGAATTTTGGGGTATGTGAACTATGTGTCAATAAAGCTGCTAAAAATATATAGCAGTAATATGAAGAACATCTGTGTAATAGACATTGTATTCCACTATTGTTAATATTTGACTTTTTAATTTGAAAAAAGTGTGCGCTATTCTTGGAAGCGTCCTTCTGATATATTATGTGCTGCCTCTGTCAATTATGAAGTGCTATTATTAATAAAAATTAATTATGTTACCTACTTTGAGGAGCTGCCATTAGAAAGTGCTTGAGATCAGATGGGCCTTATTCCAGTCCTCTGTGTGAAACATAACTTTCAGGGAAGAGTAAGCTTTTTCTTCCTCAGAATAGGAAGGCATAGACATATTCAATTTTAGTAAAATAATCTTACAGACTATCTGTGGGGACCTTTTTGATGTGAAATTAAATTGTGGCACAGACAGATATTATTACGTTTACATGGACCCATAAAATAACTTTTATGGTTCCCAGTGGTGCAAATCCTCCTTAATTTTGTTAATTATTTCCCCCCAGTTATCCTTAGCCATGTCTGCTAATTCAGTATTGATCTTGATACTAAGAAATGCTATGGTCTTAGAACTTCACTTGACTCCCCACTGATGAAAAGAACTAAGGAAGCAGATCTTACCCAAGGTAATGTTTTGGACAGATTCCAATTAATATTACAGCTAAGGATGACAATGTCCTTCCCTACAACGTTCTGACTTGCTGTTCAGAGCTGGACTCATAACCCAGAGCAAAGTGTTAGGATCTGTCCCAGAAAAACCCGAGGAGGGGAAGATATGTACCCCTGTATTCTGGTGCGCCCATCCCTCTCTTGTTATGCATACCCTCCCACCACCACCCCCAAGGCCTTCAGGCTGAGCCTGGAATCTGATCTGTTATTCTGATTGTTTCTACGTTCCTCTGTATTAATCCTTTCCACTTAACCTATTCACATTGTAATTGGAATTTTCTGAAGAAAATGTCTTAAATTAGCTGCTCTTAACTGCACTATTCAGCAAGTAATTTGTTACTATTGATGGTTATATTACTGATGTTTTTTAAATGATTTGCTTTTTTAAAAAAAATAAATGAGAACATGTTCAAGGTTACCTTCTCACTCTCAGTTGCCTCTGGATATGCTTTGGAGTGGAGGAGGGTGCAGTTACTGCTAACACAATGGGAATGAGATAGAAGCCTCCATCCAGAGGGAGTGACAATTGCCAATGGACCTTACCAGTAGGTTCATTTTACTTTACCAAGCATTTGTTGAATGCCTACTATATACAAAGCATTGATATGATATTAGTTGCTTTTTCAAACTAAAACATCAAGGTACCTTCAATTTCTGGGTCATGCAATTAATTCCAACATGTTAAAGGACTTTCTGTTTTATGATACATAATTACATAACGTAGGCCTCTTGTGAATCTTAATTCTTTCATTAACTTACCTCATTTAACTTATTAGATACCCATTTATAGCTTTGTAAAATGTACTGTACTTAAAAGTAATAACTGCAGCCCTTTAAAATATTTTAGAATTCATTCTTTTCATTAAAATCAAACTAATTTCTCCTTCATCCTGTCTATTATTTTGAAATATTGAGGCTATGCTACTTAGGTTCTTTTGTCTTTATTTTTTCTCTATTGTATGATCAGTTCCCACAGGGCATCTAGTGTTGTAATGTAGATCACACAGTCTAGGACTCTGTTCGATGATGGTAGCAATTAACCTGCTTAATATTCTCTCCTCTCCCCCCAATGACATGGCATAATTAAGTGGTGTGTTTACATGTGTGTGTGTTTGTGTGTGTGTGTGTGTGTGTGTGTGAGAGAGAGAGAGAGAGAGACAGAGACAGAGACAGAGACAGACAGAGAGGTGGGATAGGGTGTGTTGCCCTGTCAGAAGCCAAACTTGGGGTATTTTATGAAGTCAGCAAATTTTCCTCTACCTCCACTAGTTTCACTCTTTTCGCTCCTGGGTAGTAGCCTCTGGTCCCCCACTTCAGCCACCTGTGGCTCTCTTCCTCACCCTCTTATTAAAATACTCTCAAATCTTGCTTTTATAGAATTACATAGAAAATCACTTTTTAAATTATTTTACATACTTATGTTTAATAGGCAATTATTTTTATCTCTTGCTGCTTAATAAACCAGCCCAAAACTTAGTGGTTTAAAACAACAACAATTTATTATTTTTCACAATTCTACAATCTGGGACAAGCTCAGCTGGGTGGTTCTTCAACTCCACGTGGTGTCTGCTGGGGCTGGAACATCTAAGGGCTTCCTCACTCACTCACCCGGTGCCTCCACAGGGATGGCTGCAACAGCTTGGGGCTGGCTGGGCATCTCTCTCTCCATATGGCATTTCTATGTGGCTAGCTTGGCTTCCTCGCAGCATGGTATTCTTAGAGTGATTGGACTTTTTACACGGTAGCTGGCTTTTTTCAGGGAGGAAGCAGAAGCAGCCAGTCCTCCTAAAGGCTAAGGGTGGACCTACCACAAACAATTCTGCCAAAGCATTTCCCAAGGCCAGCCCAGATTCAAAGGGAGGAGAAACAGACTCCATCTCTTGAGAAGAAGATTGGCATACACGTACAGGACAGGAAGGAACTGGGAGCGGTTATCTTGCGTATGGTACAAAATTCAAATGGAACAAAGTGGTACACAGTGTGAAGTAAGTTTTTTGGGGAGTTACCTAGTGGCATAGTGGTTAAGGATTCCGGGCTTTCACCGCCGTGGCCCAGGTTCAGTCCTGGGTAGGGGAACTGAGATCCCACAAGCCTCACAACGTGGCCAAAAAAACTGCCCCCTACACACAAAAACCCCCAAAAACACAACACAGTGTGAAGTAAATTTTTTTGACACCCCTGTCCCTGAGGCACCAGGTGCAACTACTGTTATACTTCTTGAGTATCCTTCCAGAGATAGCCTATGCAAAAACAAGCGTATGCTTTATGTATATACTTTAATATACATTTCTTACATCAATGATGTTTGCTACAGTTTTTTTCCCAATGTCCAGTGTCCACACTCTACTTTTTCATTCAATCATACATCTGGAGGTAGGTCTGTTCTTTGTAATGGCTACACATATTCCTTTGATGGATTTTAGCTGATCTGTTATTACCAACACTGCTTCAGTGGATATCACTATGTGTGTATATATATATTATATATGTATGTATGTACATATGTGTGTGTGTATATATATATATATATATATTTAAAGATGTAAGTTTGTCAGAAAGAAAAATTCCTATAAGAAGAATTGTTGGGTTAAATAATATATGCATGTAGTGATACAGTGTTATTAGGTCAGTAACAGTAAAGCTGGGAGAGACCCCAAAGTCAGTGGTTCTCCACTGGGGGGAGTGTGGTATGGAAGGTTTTGTCCCCCGTATGTGACTCTGCTTCACTTCCAGGAGACTTGGGTCCAGCCACCAGTGTTTACAATAATACTTCCTTTTTCTCACTTATTAAGAACCACTGTCCTAGACCAATCACCTCATTTGGCAGATAAACATCCTGCAGGTCTGAGTGCCTGACTTGCCCATGGGTGCCCCACCACATTGTGAACAAACCAGTCTTCTGAGTGTCCCAGAAAATGAGCAATGAGCAGTCACTGCAGGACCACTTTAGTATAGATCAAGTTTGCCCAAAGGGTGTCCTCTGAGTCATGAAGCCCACAAAGAGCCTCCCCACTCTGCTAAACATAAAAGGATTCTGTCTCTGACACCATAAAGCTCTTAGAAGAGAACATAGGCAAAACATTTTCTGACATAGATCGTACCAATGTTTTCTTAGGTCAATCTCCCAAGGCAATAGAAATAAAAGCAAAAATAAACAAATGGGACTTAATCAAACTTACAAGCTTTTGTACAGCAAAGGAAACCATAAAACGAAAAGACAACCTACAGACTGGGAGAAAATATTGGCAAATGATGCGACCAACAAGGGCTTAAGTTCCAAAATATACAAATAGCTCATATAACTCAATAACAAAAAAACAAACAACCTAATTGAAAAATGGGCAGAAGACCCAAATAGGCATTTCTCCAAAGAAGACATACAGATGGCCAACAGGCATATGAAAAGGTGCTCAACATTGCTAATTATTAGAGAAATGCAAATCAAAACTTCAATGAGTTACCACCTCACACCAGTCAGAATGGCCATCATTTAAAAAATCTACAAATAATAAATGCTGGAGAGGGTGTGGAGAAAAGGGAACCCTCCTACACTGTTGGTGGGAATGCAAATTGGTGCAGCCACTACGGAAAACAGAGCCACTATGGAAAACAGCATGGAGGTTCTTTAAAAAACTAAAAATAGAGTTGCCATATGATCCTTCAATCCCACTCCTGGGCATATATCCAGAGAAATCTCTAATTCAAAAAGATACATGCACCCCAATGTTCATTGCAGCACTATTTACAATAGCCAAGACATGGAAACAACTTAAATGTCCACCGACAGATGAATGATAAAGAAGATGTGGTACATATATATAATGGAATACTACTCAGCCATGAAAAAGAATGAAATCATGCCATTTGCAGCAACATGGATGGACATAGAGATTATCATATTAAGTGAAGTAAGTCAGAAAGAGAAACACAGATACCAGATTTCATTCATATGTGGAATCTAAAACATGACACAAATGAACTTAGCTATGAAACAGAAACAGATTCAGACATAGAAAACAGACTTGTGTTTGTCAAAGGGGAGGGGGTTGGGGAGGGATGGATTGGGAGTTTGGGATTAGCAGATGCAAACTATTATATATAGAATGAATAAACAGCAAGGTCCTACTGTATAGCACAGGGAGCTATATTCAATAACATGTGATAAACCATAATGGAAAAGAATATGAAAAAGTACATATGTGTATATATATATATATATATATATATATAAAACCAAATCACTTTGCTGTATGGTAGAAATTAATATATTGTAAATCAACTATACTTCAATACGATAAATTTAAAAAAAAAAGGATTCTGGCATCAAGCATGTTTGGGAACACTGCAAGTCACACTCTCCCATTCAGTCAATAAGAGCAAAGAGACCCAGGAACCCTACTCCCAAGAAACTTGTTTGGCATTGTTTAAATGAAAGAATGGATTTAACCATCTGCTTCCTAAACTAATTTGACCAGAGCACCCTGTTTTTGTGATACCTGTCTCGCTAACTGCCTATGGAACTAAGCTTTCTGAGAAACATTCTTTGGGAAATGCCAGTGTAGAAGAAAGTTGTTGGACTGGGAGACTGGCTCTGCCCCCAACCAAGTCGGCAGTCTTGGACAAGTCAAAAATCACTCTGGACCCTGGGCAGTGGAATTAGCTATGGATGGTTCCCCCATGCCTCCACCGTGCCGGCCACTCCATGCAGCATGTGGGATCTTAGTTCCGAGACCAGGGATCGAACCCATGCCTCCAGCATTGGAAGCGCGGAGTGTCAACCACTAGACCACCAGGGAAGTCCCAGTTTGTTTTTGTTTTTGCCTTCCTACACAAATGAGCTCCTCTTGTTGTTTTCCTTACTGAAGACAAGGCAAGATGTTGCGTCTGCCAGGGGACATTGAGGTGCAATCCGTTCATTTGTTCCTTTGAATTCTTATTAGTCTGTCCTTCAGCTCAGAGTCTACTAGTGGAAGTCGATATGAGGAGTCTGGTTGGGCTTTTTGCTCAAGTCTTCCTGTTGCCACTGACATTACCCTGACCACCCATCCCAATTTATCCTGCTCTCAGATAAGAGAAAAAGCTGCAGAGTTCGGCAGGAAGCAGGTTGACCTCAGATGAGTACATAGCAGGAGATGAACACGCTGAACTCTGTATCTTTGCCACTTCTTTTCTGGATAAGCCATAAGCAAATTTTGTGCTCAAGGAAAAATGATCTGGTATTCTTACATCAAATTCATATAACCTTTACAAATGAGAACAGATCTTCAAACCAGGTGTAGTGTGATTTGTTTTGACTCTTTACTGCATCCAACTGAGATGTTTCACATATACTAATCTAAACACAATGATTCCTGAGCTGATTTGATGAGTGTAAGTTATTCCAGCCCTGAAATGAAGGGGCTGCCATGTGTCAGAACACACAGATGCATAGGCAACCAAGAGCTATCTAGCTAAATATCTTTTTTATTAATTGGAGCTTCAGAGGTAAAATCTCCTTCTCAGGGACATCAAGGTGATTTGTGACACTCTCCATACACCTTTAGATTCACAGACCAATGCGTACATCACACCAATCTCTCGTTTTCTCATCAGTGGCAGACATAAAACACAGGTAATCTTCATTTTACTCAGATGTTTCAATTAACTGTGAAAACCTCTTGGCTTATATGACATAGCATTTGTGAGTAGTTCATTTTTTGTTTTCAGTTTAAGCATCAACTAGAACACACACTTAAAATCTTGTTACATTTCTTTTAGAAATTGATACAATTAAATGGTTGAGCTGACTGTACTAAAGACAAAAAAAAAAAAAAAAAAGAACTGTAAGGAAACCTGAGATCTGTCTTTTTTACTGTCTTCCCAGGGGTCCGGTTCATAGTTTAGAAAGGCAGGATCCATTTTTACATTCACCAAGTACATACGGTCCTGAAAATGGGAAAACCAAACATGTTTGTTTACCAAGAATTTACCTCTTTGCACACAGTTTTTAAAATTTATTTATTTATTTTATTTAATTTTTATTTTTGCTGCGTTGGGTCTTTGTTGCTGTGCCCGTGCTTTCTCTAGTTGCGCAGAGCGGTGGCTACTGTTCGTTGTGTGTGGGCTACTCATTGCGGTGGCTTCTCTTGTTGTGGAGCAGGGGCTTTATGTGCACAGGCTTCAGTAGTTGTGACACATGGGCTCAGTAGTTGTGGCTCGCGGGCTCTAGAGCGCAGGTTCAGTAATTGTGGCACACAGCCTTAGTTGCTCCGCGGCATGCGGGATCTTCCCAGACCAGGGCTCGAACCCGTGTCCCCCACATTGGCAGTAGGAGTCCTAACCATTGCACCACCAGGGAAGCCCTGTACACAGTTTTAAAATCACTTCCCTTATCTATTTTTTTAATCCTTAGCCCCTACAGCAAAGTACAGAAATTTAGTGAATTTTTCCAAGTTAACCTGCAAAATACTTACAATCTTTTAAAAATGCTTTAAAAAATCCTATGTTTATTAAAACAACAACATATCAAATTTAGATTATCTCATGGACACTTTGAGAACTCATGAGCTTAAGGTTGTTTTGCTTTGTTTCCTGAGATTTGAGAATATGATGAATCTTAACATCTTTAAAATAATTTTCTTAAGTTTCACATTGCCTCTGGAACTAGTAGAAGCAGAAGACATTAAGTTAAATAAGTTTTAATTTTATCATGTTGACAGCAAACAAATGGCTTTAATTGAATTGAGTGTTAACTTGTTTTTGTTTTTTTGACTGAATTGATGGAAACAATTGGCTATTTTAGCATCACGCAGATATAAGTTTAAGAAAACTGTATTATAAAATGTTACACCAATTAGACTCTTGGAAAATTACATATGACCACAGCTTAATAATTACAATTTTGTGGACAGTTTACAAATACGGCATCTTGAACTGTAGGTGGCAAATAATGGCTCAGACTAGATCCAACTCTTATAGCCCTTCTAAGATCAACTGTGATAGAGCAGTGAGAGGTGTCCTCTCCCTTTGCTGTCATTATGAAGGTGTAATTCTGTTACAATTATTTAATCCCAAAGGCATTATCACACCTGTTCAGCAGTTTTCAACCATTCACTAAAATGATGTACAACTCCACTGTGATAAATCTCAGAGTGATTTTTTTATTAAAGTTTCTTTAAAAGTATTATGGCTGGAGGCTGATGAATTTAAACAAATGTTTGGAGAAACTACATAAATAATTATATAAGGAATGTGTTGTTTTAGGATTTGCTCTTTCCCTTGTCTGAACTGTGTGTAACCTTGAGACACGATTACAGAATTTTAAAAAGTCACTGAAATCGGGTGGCGCAGTGGTTGAGAGTCCCCCTGCCGATGCAGGGGACACGGGTTCGTGCCCCGGTCCGGGCAGATTCCACATGCTGCAGAGCGGCTGGGCCTGTGAGCCATGGCCGCTGAGCCTGCGCGTCCGGAGCCTGTGCTCCACAACAGGAGAGGCCACAACAGTGAGAGGCCCGCATACTGCAAAAAAAAAAAAAAAGTCACTGAAATCAAATCATATAGATCAGATTAAAGGATAATGGATTCATAGAATGTGAGCACTGGAAGGGAGCTTAAAGAACTTCTAGTTCAGTGGCTCTCAAAATTTGGCATGGATTTTGAGATTCACCTGTAGGGTTTGCTGAAACAGAGGGCTGGGCCCCAGCCCCAGAGGTTCTGATTCAATGGGTGTGAGTGGGGTTTGAGAATTTGCATTTATCACAAATTCCCAGGTGATGTTGATGCTGCTGGTCCAGGGACCTCTCACTGAGAATTCATCCAATTCATTTTATAAACGTGGAGGCCAACGCTTAGCAAGCTGCGCTCAGTCTCCTCCACTGAGACTGAGCTGGTGTTGGGGAAACACACCTAAGCACAACATGGTTGGGGCATGGAGAAGACAATGCCCAACAGTCATGGCAGCAAAAAAAGCATGGCGATCTGGCAACAGCAGACATCTTGGAGGAATGATGGAATGGAGTGTCAGATACATAAAAAGGGCACAGCAAAGGAACTAGAAACTTGAAGTCAGACACTGTTTGAAGGTACAAGAAAGTAGGTGATCACCATGATGGGGGTGGGGGGGAGTGGGTGGTTAGAAGTAACTACTTGGATGTTCAAGAGTATCTCAGAGAAAATGCTTACTCCCTCCACCCCAACAAAACCTGACCTTGCTCATTTCCAGAAACAGCACCCCATCTACCTAGGGGCTCAAGACCAAGACCTGGAGGTCAACCTGTTTCCTCCTTTCCCTTATCTCCCACATCTAATCCATCAGTAATCCTGTCATTTCCCTCCAAAATATATCCCAAATCCATCTATTTCCCTATCTTCACAAGTACCTCCAAATCAAATCACTGTCACCTCTCCAGAGGATCTGCAGTTTCCTAACTGGTTTCTCAGCTTCCACTCTTAGCCCTCTATAATTCATCCCCCACCCCTCCTGCAGCCAAAGTCATCCTTTAAAAACAAAGTTGATGGGCTTCCCTGGTGGCGCAGTGGTTGAGAGTCCGCCTGCCGATGGAGGGGACGCGGGTTCGTGCCCCGGTCCGGGGAGATCCCACATGCCGCAGAGCAGCTGGGCCCGTGAGCCATGGCCGCTGAGCCTGCGCGTCCGGAGCCTGTGCTCCGCAACGGGAGAGGCCACAACAGTGAGAGGCCCGCATACCGGAAAAAACAAACAAACAAACAAAGTTGATCACACCACTCCTATGTTAGAACCCTTTAGCGGCTTTCTATTGCATCTCGAACAATATCCATGGTCTACAAGGCCCTACATGATCTGGCCTCTGCTTACCTCTCTGACCTCAACCCCTGTTACTCCCTGCTTTCTCATTAACTCCAGTCACAATTTTCTTTTTGTTCTGAGAACATAACAAGAACAGTTCTATATGAGGGCTTTTGTACCAATTATTCCTGCTGCCTTGAATTCTCTTTCCCCTGATCTTCACCTGCATGATTTCTTGTTTGTTGGATCATGGCTTAAATGTCACCTAGTCAATGACTCCTTCATGACAACCTGATCTAAAGTAGCCCCCTTCCATCTCTCCCCATTAAATCAATCCATTTAATTTTCTTTTTAGTCCTCATCAATGTCTAAAATTATCTCTGTTATTGGTCTACTTTTTATTGTTTTCCTCTTCTACCAAATATAAACATCAGGAAGTAAATCTGAGCTTTATTTGTCTGGTTCACTGCCATATCCCTGGTGTTAGCAGAGTGCCTGGCACAAAGTAGGTGCTCAATAAAATTTCTTAAATGAACAATAGGACTCTAGTCATAGGGGTAGGACTTCCTGGCAACTTCACTGGCAAGAAGGCAGAGCCTAGACTCAATAAACAAGAGGGAAATCCATTCACTAGATATGAAGGATTAGATGAAATGTCCAACTTAGGAACAAGGCAGAAACTTTATAGCAAGACTGGATTCAAAACTGGTTGACGGCAAGGAGAATTTGGTACTGAGGCAAGAAGCCCAGTTTGCTCAAAGCCAATTCACTGAATGCCACATTTACTTGTTTCTTTCAACTATTTTAGATTGACTTAATTCTGTCTTCATAATGATGTTTGAAAGATTTTAATTTCCTCTGTCTACTTGCTGCTGCTGAAGTTGGAGATGGGGAGAAAACTGAGGGAGAAATTGAAGGGTATAAAGAGAAGTTATTTTAAAACATTTATTACACGTGAATAATTTTTATGAATATACTATTCATCTCTTTATTGTTAATAAGAATACATTTGTAGGAATTTTTCAAACTCGGAGTGTATTTAAGAATATAATTTTCATGGGGCTTCCCTGGTGGTGCAGTGGTTGAGAATTCGCCTGCCAGTGCAGGGGACACGGGTTTGATCCCTGGTCAGGGAAGGTCCCACATGCCACAGAGCAACTAAGCCTGTGCGCCACAACTACTGAGCCTGCGCTCTAGAGCCCGTGAGCCACAACTATTGAGCCCACGTGCCACAACTACTGAAGCCGCGTGTCTAGAGCCCATGCTCCACAGCGAAAGAAGCCACCGAAATGAGAAGCCCACGCACTGCAACGAAGACCCAACACAGCCTAAAATAAATAAGTAAATAAATATTAAAAAAAGAATATAATTTTCATGAATATATTTATAAGAAAAATGGGTTTATAAGAAAAATATGTTCATTGTTGGTAGTTGCCATCTTGATTTTCTCTTCTTTGTCAGTTATTCTGCCTTGGTCAGATAGTTGTCTCCTATTCTCAGTGGGGCTCTCTGCCCCTGAGTTTCCCAGTATTCCTCTAGAATATATTGTTATACTTTTAATTCTTAAACTGCTTAATCAAGATTCTTAGAGTCTGTGAGTTATGGAATTATTTTGTTCATAGGTCACCCAAGACCCAGCAAAGTCAGGAAAAGCCACTGAGCTTGATCTGGCTTGAGATTTGGGTTGGAGGATTGAACACAGAACATGGGATTATTACTTCACTGCTGTTTTCAGGATGCCATCGAACAGCCTGACTAAGACAGAGATGCAGTTGGCAGCATCACTCCTCAAACAGTCTAATTGGACACTGTGGAGCTGCATTTAAGCAATTCAAGTTACCACTGTCCACAGGGTGGAACAAAGCTCCTCTGATCTGAGTACTGTGGAAAAGGCATTTGGGATAGAGGTGAGACTGAACTCCAAAGAGCTGAGCAACAAAAATCAAAACTGATCCCATAAAGTACAAATGTGTTCAATTCTTTTTTAAAAATTAATTAATTTATTTATTTTTGGCTGTGCTGGGTCTTCGTTGTTGCGTGCAGGCTTTCTCTAGTTGCGGCGAGCGGGGGCTACTCTTTGTTGCGGTACACTGGCTTCTCATTGCAGTGGCTTCTCTTGTTGCAGAGCACGGCTCTAGGCATGCGGGCTTCAGTAATTGCAGCACTTGGGCTCAGTAGTTGTGGCACGCGGGCTCTAGAGCGCAGGCTCTGTAGTTGTGGCGCACAGGCTTAGTTGCTCCACGGCATCTTGCTCCACGGCATCAGATTGGCTTCTTTCACTTAGGAATATGCATTTAAGTTTCCTTCATGTCTTTTTAAAATTTTTATTTATTTTTATTTTTAACTGTGTTGGGTCTTCATTACTGTGTGCGGGCTTTCTCTAGTTGCAGCGAGCGGGGGCTACTCTTTGTTGCAGTGTGTGGGCGTCTCATTGCGGTGGCTTCTCTTGTTGCAGAGCACAGGCTCTAGGTGCGCGGGCTTCAGTAGTTGTGGCTCGTGGGCTCTAGAGCACAGGCTCAGTAGTTGTGGTGCACGGGCTTAGTTGCTCCGCGGCATGTGGGATCTTCCCAGACCAGGGCTCGAACCCGTGTGCCCTGCATTGGCAGGCGGATTCTTAACCACTGCACCACCAGGGAAGTCCACAAATGTGTTCAGTTCTGGTGGAAGTTTATTCGTTCTATACTCTGTGGTTATAATGAGATATTAATTCAGAGTTAACTTCCCATAATTAAAAGTCCACTTTGGTTACATCCATGACAGACTATCAGAAAATACATCAGATCTGGCATTTTAAAGGAAGGACTACTTAGCATTTGCTTAGTTCTCACAAAGGGAATGAATTTTTTTCCTTTATATATCCTAAATGTCTGCATGTTCCTTTATGTAGATTTGCATGATTTGGGGTCTCCATCTGAAATAGACAGCTTGACTTGATTGATTAGATTAGGTTGGTTCTTATGGGACTTTGCATCTTTTCTTTTTGGCTATTTCAGTATCTGTGACAAATTTGCCAGAGATGAGACAGGAGAAATAAAATAAAAACAGAGTGAAACCTAAGATTTCCTTTTGTTCCAATGTTTAAAATGCTGGTAAAAGTTTAGCATATGGGCTGTCCATATGCATTTGTATGGATGAGGTTACATCTGTCTAAAGATGGGCATACTGAAGCACCCTAAAGGCGGAACATTGTGTATATGTGTGCATTGGTGATTATAAGAGAAAGAGAGAAACTGATTTCACAGATATTAATTTTTTTTGGTAGGGATTTGAGAAAAAGTGACTTAAGCTTCTATCAGTTACTTGTTTGTTATTAGTGATAGGTGAACAAGAACTCTGATGGCATGACTCAGAGCAAGTGAGGACTAAAGAGGCCTGTCTCTAAGGAAGAGATTTTTTTTTTTTGCGGTACATGGGCCTCTCACTGTTGTGGCCTCTCCCATTGCGGAGCATAGGCTCCAGACGCGCAGGCTCAGTGGCCATGGCTCACGGGCCCAGCCGCTCTGTGGCATGTGAGATCTTCCCGGAATGGGGCACGACCCGTGTCCCCTGCATCGGCAGGCGGACTCTCAACCACTGTGCCACCAGGGAAGCCCTAAGGAAGAGATTTCTAACCTGGTTCACAGGACCATTTGAGGGATCTGTGAACTCTCCAAAATTGTAGGCAAAATTTTCCAAGAATGTGAATATGTGCATTTTTCTGAGGAGTAGGTGTATAACTTTTATCAGATCCTCAAAAGAATCCATGACTCATAAAGGCTAAGCCCCACCCACCACTCTTGGGAATACCAGCTTATGATAGTAACCAGATGTTAGGATATCGAGCACTGGGGCACCTAGAGTCACGCAAAGTCAGTGACAGGGAGCCTGGGTGGTTACGTGGCTTTCTTTGGATGGACACATTGATGGTAGTGAATTCGGACAGAAGTGAAGATCTGGGACATCGTGTTACAGGCTGCATCCCCTCCACCTTAGCAGAGATTTATGAGGGCAGGTATGAGAGCTGGATTTCTATTCATTGAACTGAGGTGGGAAGAAGACCAATATGCTGACCAGACAAATACTAGAAAGATTAACTGAAGCAAAGCCTCCAATTGACCTCAGACAACAAAGAGAAGTGGTCAGGGCAGCCCACCAAGTAGTATTTTGAGTCTAGGTCTTATCTTGCTCTCAAGAGACATAATAACAAATAGAAACAAACCCTGCAAAAATGCAGCTGCTTCCTCCTAGCAGATCAGTCTTTCATGTGTGGACACAGCAAAGAAAGAACTATAGGACCCAACGTTACCTTTACAGTAACACTATTTTTCCACTTTTAATTTCAGCAGCTACCTATAGAAGTTATTACTTAAAGGTACTCTTCGTAGCTCTTGGGTTAGGAAGATGAAAAAGATATTCTTATTCAAGCACAACAGAATTCTGAGAAAACAGACAATATAGGTGCATCTTGCTTTGTGCAAGATATGAGTCCCCAGAAAGCTGTGTTAAAAGAGAACGGCTATAGATCAAAGCGTATATCAAATGCAAGAGAAAATTGAAGAAGCTTGAGACTAATTCCCCAGTAAGAAAGAAATTATTCTTTTTCATAATGCTAATAACGACATCCTTTTGTCTATGTTGTAAATATAGACTGCTATAGCTGTGATTTTCTTAAGTCAGGGTATACCCACACCCATAATACGTGTGTATATATGCATAGAGATTCATCACTATATCCTTAGCATTAATGTTCATGTAATTTAAGGATGTGCACTTTCTACTTTGTGAATCTTTCTGTCCTGTAAAGGAAACGAGTTCACTCAACTACACACTATCAAGTAGACAGGTAATCAATCAGTGATCACACATATCAGTTCCAGCTGAGCTCCTGTCTATTGCTAAGATGGTTACAATAACCTCTAACTGTTCCATGTAAGTAGAAATGGCCTCTTAGACATCTACACCAAAGGTTCGCACAAGGAAGCTCAACCCGCCGGTGGCAGTAGCATTGGGTTTTTTTTGTTTTGTTTTGTTTTTTCCAAATGTGTCTTTGTCAGCAGTATTTTTAAACATGGGTCTTATCCTGTACTATACTTTATTGCTAAAAGCATCTTTATTCTCAGTTTCAGGGATAAAAGGCGATTTTAAAATGTCATGATGGGGAGTAATGTTTCAAGGTTTTCATGACAGGACATAAAATTAGATTTTAAAATATCCAAAATAGGGCCTTGCTCATCAAGATGAGGACTTTAACCTGGGTTTCAGAAAATTTGGGCAAAACTCTCCTCCTACCACTATTGCTAAGTTGATTGAGGAAATACTTTCAGCTTTTACAGAATATTCACAAACTCATGCCCACACGCCTTTATTTATAAGCTGTCATCAGCTGGCTTCCTTCATCTTGCCTCACAGGAGAAGCTTATTGTTATTCGGAATGCCAAATTCCAAACTGCTGTGGGAGTGGTCTTCAAAAGGTTTGACCTATGCCAGCTGGAGAGATGCCTTGCCCTATGCTTACTGGGGTATTGTCCCACAGAAGGGGACTACCCAGGACCATGGTTTCTTCCTAGGTACATGTCAACAGCTACTAATGGCAATCAGATCAGGGTAGATTTACTAGTACAAGAAAGAAAGAAATGTTTCCCCTTTGCATGGAGAAGATGGATAGACCAGGGATTATGTTTGCTCAGGTTTTGGAACAGGAAACCTAATTATCAAAGTTAAGCTCTTCAAAATCATACGTGTGTGGTTGAGAGGAGGGGGTCCTATAGATTTGGAAAATTAGGCACTCCACGTATGTTTTTCCTAAATTCTTACTATGTGGAATAGGAGAGAAAACAAAACAGAAAGCATGATTCCTTCCTCAAAGATTGGGGATGCCAAATACTCAGGAAAGGCAGAATCCACGCTTGGTCCTCTGATTCACACGGCCGATAGCTAGGGCTCTCTGAGCTGTTATTTTGTAAGTTTTATCTATGAAAAGCAGTAATGATCATGCTACCTACAACAGAGGACTGTTTAGGGATTACATGTAAAGAATTTAGCAGGTGCCTGGGACATAGCAAGTCCTTAATAGTATAATTTGAAATAGGAAAACTTGAGGTCATGTAAAGACAAATAATAGAAAATAAACATTAGCATCAGAACAGAAATTCTAAAGTTTCAAGAGACACATGAACAGAATATGTGAAATGATTCAGAGAAGAAAATGCTATTTGAGCCACATTTGGAGACCAGAGTGGTTTCAGGAAATCTCACTGGGAACTGTTTGGGGTAAATTGATGTATCACTGTTTGGGAGACTTGCTCAGGATCCTCCTTCAGAAATGTGGGCATAAAATGATCAAGTCCTAGCCTAGGGTAGTGGTTGTGAACATGAAAAGGAAAAGAGATGGCAGCACCAACACTGATGAGAAAGAGCAGAAACATTCTTTAAATCAAAGGAATTTCTCCTACAGTTTGGAAGGCAACTAACTGCCGGAAATAATGAACAGAATGAGGCAAACAGAGTATATTTTATAAAGGTTCTTTTTCCAAGGAGCCCAAAGCCCAAAGTTATAAAAGTGCTATACTTCTCGGGCTTCCCTGGTGGCGCAGTGGTTGAGAGTCCACCAGCTGATGCAGGGGACACAGGTTCGTGCCCCGGTCCGGGAAGATCTCACATGCCGCGGAGCGGCTGGGCCCGTGAGCCATGGCCACCGAGCCTGCGCGTCCGGAGCCTGTGTTCCGCTCCGGGAGAGGCCACAACAGTGAGAGGCCCGCGTACCGCAAAAAAAAAAAAAAAAAAAAGTGCTATACTTTTCAAAGTAGGGCTGGTGATGTAAAAATAGAGTAATAAAGACTCAGAAGACATCTGTTTACATCCTGCTTATTTCCAACACAAAGCAGGAGAAATACAGGGTAAAGGAATGAGAGGAAGTAATTCCATCACTAAGATAGGTATCATGCTAAGTATGGGGTTTAGCTTGGAGCTTCCTGGCAGTCAATGCAAAAGGGAAAATGAATCAGTCATGTGGTTTTTCCACTCCAGAGAGAAGGAAGCAAACCAGATCTTCAGGAACAGGAAGTATTATCATGTCTTTAAGGTCTGAGAAGATGTAACTATAACTAGCTTGCTCCCAGTTTATCAAAGGGACAAAAACTTAAACTTCAGAATTCTTTTGAAAAGAATACATCTAGTGGGCTCAGCCATATTAAGCAGTCTCTCATAATTCACTCCTTACTCAAGTTCTCAAAGGGATTCAGGCCCATCAGGTTTGGGTAAAACAAATACACGCACATTGTTAATCCTCAAATACATGCCTTGTCTAATCCTAGATAGAAATGAACAGTCTATTAATTCCTTTCTCCAGCTTCAGTGAGTTATGGTCCTCCTCATTTTTTAATTTTTAAAGGTGGGGGACAATTCCATCAAATAGGAAAGAAAAGCGATCAGGGAGCTTGCTCCTGCTGGGGATAGAGAGGGTGGCCAGAAAGGTTAGTGGCCCAGACTGAAGGGTCCCAGCCACCTTGGTACCCACCAGGGCCTTTCTCCAGCTGCTTCCTTCATGCCAATCGAATCCCTTAGCAATCCAAATTTCCTTGGAGGGGTAGGGCTAGTTCCTCCCGAGGCCTTCAGCTACCCTCCCGAGGAAAGAGAAGGGGAGAGGGAGAAAAGCACAGAGAGAGGGCTTGGGAGAGGGGGGAGAGAAAGGCAGCTGTTGTCTGTACACTTCAGTCCCAAGTTGGGGTGGAGGTGGGGCGGCAGGGCTGCATTTTTGCAGCCCATGTGAGCAGCGCTCTGCTGTGGAAATCTAATTTGACAGAATGGGTAAATAAAATCAACTGTCATCAACTCCCATTTTATTTACGAGGCAAGGTCAATGTTTTTTAAGCATCAAATGAAACAGCTTATTGGAAACAGATTTCAGAACCACTCGATAAAGGTAGTTCTGCAAGTTAGTTTGGTTTTAAATGCCCAAATTCAGTGCATTATTTGCAAAAATGTCTTCAGCGAGCCTAAGACGATACATTAGCGAATACATTTGGCTGTCCAGCACCACCTCGCTGGTTCTGGGAACTGGGCTCTCCCCGTGAAGGGACCCCCTCCCGGTCCCCCCGCCCCCGGATTCGGGGCGGGGGTCGCACCTGGGGCCAGAGGAGTGGGGGGCGGGCAGGCGGCGCCTCGCTCCTTTCTCCGCCTGCGTTCCTGCCTTCCTTTTGTTTGGTTGCCTCCTCTTTCCCCTTGGTTGTTGATTATTAGTATTTTCCTAGTTTTCCAAACTAATAAGTGCCACTATCAGGCAGTTGGAAACTCTCGGAGGCTGCAGGCTTTGCAGCTCGGCCTTAATTGATATTGAACGAGCTGCTGGTAGACGGGAACAGGGCCGCTGCTGGATAATTTGCAGTTTAATCAGCGTTTGTAATGAGAGCGGCTGATTAGGGCTGTTGGAAATAAAAGAGAGTTACAAGGAACGTCTGTCAGAGTCCGGTGATAATTCAGGACTAATTGTGGTGATTAGCGCAAACTGGATGACTTTGGGCTTTGCTAATGCAAAGAGAAACGTGCAGGCTCCAGCCAGGGACCCCTCAGAGAACAGTGCACGAGCTGCGCGCAACTTTGCTGAGCCGTTTTCCTGCGAGGCCCCCAGCGGCACGGGGCCGGGCGCCCCCTGCGCTGCCGCGGGGCCTGGAAGCAAAGGGGTGGTGGCCTGGCCACCCCCGCCCTGTCCCGGGGCGCTTTCCGGGGGCCAGCTACGGCCCCGTGGACGCCGCTTGCTGCCCCACCCCATTCTCTCCACTCCGGGGAGGCACGCAGGGGGAGCACAGCCCGCTCTCCCCCGACCCTCGGCTCCCGCCTCCACCCACCGCGCTCCTCCTCCAGGGGAGCATCCGTCCGAGCTGGCGGGGCTGCCCCTACTCCCCTCCGCTCCCTGGTCGCCTCCTGCTTCTTCTCCGTCTCTCTGGTCCTCTAGGCCCTCACCTGACTCCCCAAAAGGCTCTGCCCCCTCCTCCACCCCCAAACCCTTTGGCCCGGGTGGGTGTCCCGAGCCCTGCGCCAACCAGAGCAGCAGAACCTTCGAGTGCGCTGGGGAGAAGAGAACTACCGCTTATAAATGGCCGGAGTTCTCATTATTGAGGAGTTTCATAACTCTTTAATTCATTTTTAATGACGGCAATAAACATGGTAGTCATTTTGGAACAATAGCTAAAAATCATAGGGCCATTACTGTCCATTAAAACAGTGTTTACAGTTCAATGGAGGTTCATGTGCCCCGTAGTCATTCATATCAGCCAAAGGAGAGATTTATAGGTCAGAAGAATGGTTCTCTTTTTATTCTTTATATAACATAAAGCTTATTGAGCAAATAGTTAGAAAAAAAAGTTCACTTGGCTTTTAATCGTGTGAATGGGGATTAAATAAGGAGATGTTGTCTGGCGCCTGATTTCTATTTGATCAATAAATCATCAAGTGCCTTAAGTGCTTTATTCACTATCAGATTAAATGAAAAATACTTTAACCTGCGTCCCTGGTGTCGGCAAAGAAAGCTAATAATATTTTCTGTTATGTTTCCATTTAGGCATTTAACACTCAGAAAAATCTACTAGGTCTTGCTCTCGGTCTTTCTATTAGAGATACCACATATTTTTCCCACATACCTACAGACACAGGAAATTCTCACCATCCAGGGAGAGCTTACTTGTTGGGGGATGAAAAAATCTAACTAGGCTTGCCTAGTACAGTTTGCCAGAATTTCTGCCCCAACTAATACGGCTGCACGTTAACATCAAGGTGGAGTTACGGGACTCAGGCCCTTGCCGATTGGGTTACAGGATTGAAATAACGTTTTACCTGAGTGTTTGCCCTTTTCTCTTTGAGTCCAGTTCTTAATACAATAATAAATCTAAACGATAGGCCCAAAGGGACAAATCTCTATTATTTCCCAGATTTTCCTGTCCTAGATTAGATATTATCTAATATGATATATTTTACACAGTCCTTCCCTGCCTTTGGAGGAACTGGCCGATCAGAAACGCTCCCTTCCTCCACTGAACACTTAGAACCAGAACTACAAGGACTGTATTTGATAGGATAATAGAATTAAAATATCGTGTTTTGATACCATGTTATTTCACATGTGTCACAAAAGAAAGCATTTTCCTTCGTGTGTACATTTTGGAAAGATTTTTATCCCCTTTAATGCCTGGCTTGGAAAAAGAAAAAAAAAGCAATCGAGTGATATTTGTGAAGTTTAATTGCTAACTTAGCAGCTCGGTCACACCTCCCAACCCATTAGATGATGAAATCTCACCTGGTTAACGGATACAGCACTGTGGCCTCAATGGCGAATGCCTGATTATACAGCCACGCTGCTAATTTACCAACCCCCCCCCCCCCGACCAGGGAGGCCTGGACGGCCACCACTCACTGTATTCATGCGGTAGCTAAGAGGAGGAACCGTATTCCCTGAGCCGCTTTCCAGCTACCCGCAGAATGAGAAATGTAAAATTAGTGGAGGTGTGTGCATGAAGGGAGCCGACCAATTAGCAAGGCGCGGGAGCCCGCTGGCCCACAGGGGTTCGGGGAGGGCGAGTGGGGAGACCGGGGCGCGAGGGCAAAGGGCTCCCTTCCTCGCAGCCTGAGGTTTGCAGGCCTCGGTGGCGGCGAGGTCAACGCTTGTGCGGCGGCCCCCGCTGCAACGGCGCCCAGTTAAGAACAATGCGTTTCCTACCAGCCCTTTACAACGTGCGCCTTTCCGCAACTCGATACCCACCCGGACTCCAGACCCACGATGCGCCCTGGCGCGCACACACACTTTGTCTTTTTTTTTCTTTCCAGTTTGGCCCGACAAAAATCATGTTAAACATCCAAACACAGCAAACTCAGCAACTGGTAGCATCTCTACAAACAGGCCTCAGGTACTAGGACATAGATTTTAGAGGGAGGGGTCTGAAGCCTTTAAGTCCCTCTGCCTAGTGCCCTATCTGCATTCTCTCCTCTCTCCCACCTCCTCAGCTCCTAACTCTCAAACAGCCCCCAGCTACTCTTCTCGGTGGCTGCAGGGCTTGGCTGCTGAGTGCAGTGCAAGGCGCGCGATCTGCGTCTCCCTCCGCCTGGAGCGGGGAAGCGCATAAACTGGGTATTTACAACAGGAGTGTGCGCACGCACCTCTGCCTGCGAAGGCAGGTGTCTTTGTACAGCTTCTGTTAGATGCAAGTGGAATTAGATGCATTTGCGCAGGTTCCAAAGCCATCTTGCAGCCAGCCGGGTTGTTGGTCTGAGATTGAATGAGGGGGACAAGGAGAAAGGAGCTTTACGGCCACCTTTACTTCCTCTCCTTCCAGCTCCAGGTGGCAAACCCAACACTTTCCCTTCCCATCCTCCCTTAAAACCAACCAAACAGTTCACAAACCCTTATTTATTTGTTTGTCTGTGGTTATTGCCCATGTTATTAATTGCACCCGGGCCTTCCTTGCTCTTTGAGAGAGCAGCGGTATAAATTGGCTCTAATAAATATTAGCCGCTAGATTAGGCGAGGTGAAGCTGGCACTGCGCTCTATTTTCGACCTGTAGCCTCTGCGAAGCCGCCAGTTCTGCGCCAGATTAGCCCCATCCATCCAGTGTCAATGGTTGTCTTGTTGAGAAAATCAGTGAGTAAACAGGGCTGACAGAGAGGGGGCCCAGCTGATTACTCATACAAATAGACTGCAAACTCCTCCAGGAGAAGCTGTTTCCAGAGATGGGTTTCTCGCATTGACAAGGCTGCTTCTCCCAGGATCCTGTGTCCTGCTGTTCCCACTTTGTCCTCCATCAATCACACAATTGTGTCCGGGATGTTTTATAGAGTCACTTAATATCCCTGCCTTCATCTCTATTCACTTAGAGAATCATCTGCCATCAGGGCTAAAGGCTTTCTGCAGGATGAGACTGGCAACACACCCGGGCAACAATAGCTCTGGTGGAAGCAGGACCCCAAGCCCTTTCTGATGCTAATAGAACAGCCCCAGGATGTTCCAGTGCAAGGCGGACTTTATTGAAATCGGCCATTAGCCCTTTGTCCACTGCATTAAATTATCCCCTGGACTAGTCCATGATAGGGGTGTGGAGGCCACAGTAAATTTTCTTTAAAAATTATTTCTTTTCCCCTAAAGTGGTTTTTGTGTTTGAGAATTGGTTGTGATGAAAGTCACGCATAAATGCTTTCTCTCTTCTTTATAAGAAAGGGGGAAATATTTTCAGGCTCAAGTGCATAGGGTAAATTGGGCCCGTATTCACTTCCTCCTATCTTCTGCAGTACTCTGTTCCAGACTGCCCCCCTCCCTACCCCCACTGCCTCCAGTCAACCAGTACACTCCACATAGGGGAGGATTAAGTGAAATTTAGTTTTAGTCTAAAGGCACAGCGCCCTTTAAGCAAAGAATTTCCACAAATAAGAGGCCACCTGGATACAAAATCACATTTTACGAGGGAAATTTAAAGACAGAAGAAAGAATTACAAGGTATCAGTCTTTAAGTGACCCATCTACAAATTAGACTGCTACACAATGAATCAGAAAGTTAATTAATGAGCAAGTTACTAATTACAACATTTCAAACCAGTGTGTTTATAGTGCCTTAGTTTAAGAAAAGCCCCTGTAGTTAATTGGTCCACACACTGATCTCATAACTGGTAGTGGAGGTTAATATACTACAGATGTATTATTTATTTTGTATAAGTTCTAATTATGTTACTACTGCATTCCATACTCTGTAACTGTCAGAATTTTACAGTTAATTGGAAAAGTTGGCATCAGAAAATATAACCAGACTGGAATGAGAAAACTATGACGTATGTCTACAGATTTTGAGCTAGCTCCATTTACTTTTGTCCTGGTCTGGGACTTCAGGAAGGCTAGTTATGTTTTCCGATTGCTCTCTGGGAGTTCAGGATTTCAGAGCCTCCTTCTTATAAACCTTCATAAGGTTTGTGATTTGCTTTGGAGAGTTAGCTTAGGGCTGAAAATTGAGGGCCAAAATTAGGTTCTGGAGTTTGAACTCCTGAGGCTTTCCCCTCACTAAAGTGTAGCAATATGTCCAAAAAGTGAGGTTTGTCTTTTTTTTCCAATCACATGTTTAATACTAAACATGTTTAATATGTTCCATTAAAACATGGATCGCCACTGCGAATTTCTAGAACATTTGCAAAG
>NC_047036.1:61218920-61228920 GCF_011762595.2 Tursiops truncatus
CATTATCATCAGTAGCAGTAATAGTATTTCTTTAAAAAAAATAATTTTATTTATTTTTGACTGTGTTGGGTCTTCGTTGCTGCATGCGGGCTTTCTCTAATTGCAGCGAGCAGGGGCTACTCTTCGTTGCGGTGCGCGGGCTTCTCATTGCGGTGGCTTCTCTTGTGGAGCATGGGCTCTAGGCACACAGGCTTCAGTAGTTGTGGCACATGGGCTCAGTAGTTGTGGCTCACGGGCTCTAGAGCGCAGGCTCAGTAGTTGTGGCACATGGGCTTATTTGCTCCATGGCATGTGGGATCTTCCCAGACCAGGGCTTGAACCCGTGTCCCCTGCATTGGCAGGCGGATTCTTAACCACTGTAGCAGTAATAGTATTGCTGTGACATTATTATTAAGCTAAGATGTGAAGAAGGATCCTAGGGGCAGGGTTGAAAATGAGCCCAGGTGGCCTTTGAAAAGGGCAGGTCATTCACATCTCCTTGTAGCTTACACACATGATCAGCGATCACCATGAGTGGAGTCATCCTCAAACACAAAGGATAATGGTTCATTCTCTTCCTCATTTAACAATACATCGTGTTAAATTTGGGGATTATAGATACTATTTATTTAACCTGTTCAAGAGGTCATGAAGCACCATTTAAGAGCTGAAATTAAGGCCACCTCTGATCACTGAGGTGAATAAGGAACACAAAAGAATATCACATTGAAGATGTAGGATCTGCTTCAAGCTTAGGTCCAAGCCACAGTATTAATGTTTGCACTTTTTTGTGGGTTCATGTTAAAAAAGAAAATTGATCAAAGATTTTTGTGGAAGTATTTTCAATGTTATACATTACTGGTATGTTTTTCTTTATGTGGCTATGTCTACAGAAGTATTTGGTTGTGCTTATTAATATGACAGTATCCCCACTTCAAAAGCTTTTTCAGAATGGTTATGGTATAGAATCTTAGTCATTTTGTTGTCCACATGACCTAAACCTCCACAGTAAAAATGTTTATAAAAATTGGGATTGAAAAAAAAAAAATGACCACTCAAGTTCTTTCAGCTCTGTTCCCTTCCCCTCCCCCCTTCTCCACCCAGGAAATACTCATTGTCATAGCTCCACATAGTTCAGGACCGATTTGTAAGGTTTAGGGCTGGAAGTATAATCATTTTCCAAGTATTGGATCTGATTAAATCCATAAAGAAGGGGATTCTGGTGGGTTATGAGACTGTGGGAAATGATGGCCCTCCCATGCCCAGTCCCCACCCCATGATCAAGAGTTTCCTGGGGGCTTCCCTGGTGGCGCAGTGGTTGAGAGTCCGCCTGCCGATGCAGGGGACACGGGTTCGTGCCCCGGTCCGGGAAGATCCCACATGCCGCGGAGCGGCTGGGCCCGTGAGCCATGGCCGCTGGGCCTGCGCGTCGGGAGCCTGTGCTCCGCAAAGGGAGAGACCACGGCAGTGAGAGGCCCGCGTACCGCAAAAAAAAAAAAAAAAGAGTTTCCTGAAGGAAGTCAAGTTCTCTGCAGTTTGTAGGCTTGCTCTCAGGCAGAGGAGGAGAGGCTGAAGGGAACAAAGCTACAGCAATCTCACTCTGGGAACCTGGCTCTTGGTCCCTTACTCTGAGCACGTTGAGTCAAAGCATTCCTTTACCAGCTCCCTTTCACATCTCTCTAATTTGCATTCAAATGTACGCTCAGAATAAGTGTTCATACTATAAAAACTGCTGAGAAGTGGTGAGATAACAAAAACTCCTAACCTGATGTGTCCATAAAATGTTTTTTAGAATTTTTATTTTAAAAGCTTATTCTTATATATTTTCTTTCATTGCATCTATTCCTTCCTCTACTTTCTTACCACCAACCATTCTATCCAGGCCGTCAGCATTTCCAACTTGGATGATTGCAGTAGCCTCCTAACTGTCCCCTTTGGCTCTAGTCTCTTCTCCAATCAGTTCATTGTGCTTGGGACTGACAAGTTAATCTTCCCAATGCCCTGCTCTTGTCAAATCCCTCTCCTACACTAAATATGCCAACAGCTCACCTTTTCCTAAAGGATAAAAGTTCAAACTCTGTAAATCGGTTTTCAAGTCTTTCCACAATCTGGCTCTAGCCTCCATGTCCAAATACCTCCCCCTGCTCACCCACTGAGCCCTGTCCAGTGAGGTCTGTTTCAGAACACCTGTTGTATACTCCAGCCACACTTTCCTCCACCAGGAATACTCTCCTACTTGGTTTGCCTGTTTCTCAGATCCAGCCTAATCCCCACCCCTCTGTGAATTCACTTCTTCAGGCACTATGCAAATTGCTGGGGAGACAAAGATGAATAGACCAGGCCCCATGCCCTGATGGAAAAGACAACCATGTAGTAGGCAAATAACTATAAATCCTATGACACAGATACAAAGTGCAAAACAAAGGACCAGTGCAGTTATTGCTACTCATTCTAAATTCTCCTTCTTTTAAAACCCATCATGTCCATTGGAAGCTCACTCTATACTGCTTTGTACTGTTGGTAAGTGTCTGGAGAATAAAAGGCTGTCTTTCCTTTTGTGTCCCTCTGAACTCCCAATACCATGCCTTGGAACAGAGACATTAATTAATTGATAGGTGGGCATGGTTGTATTGTATAATTGTGAAATTCAGTCACATGAGTCAAACCTGGTCCTTCTGAAGAGTGAATGGACCACCATGAAAAATAGCTGTGGCCTCTCTCCATCACACCATGTAGATGATCTGCTCTTCCTACCCTCTGACTCTGTAAGAACCCTTAGAGGTATGGATAGGGCCACAAGTGGGCACCCAGAGTTGTGGATATAACTTTATTCATGACAGCTTATCCCAGATGTTATAGATTATATAACAAGGAGCCAAAAAATAAATAAAGGGAATTTAAATAAGTTTAAAAAAAATCCTCTCAGTTGCTGCTGTCTTAGTACGGTCACCCTGATTACTGTCACTCCCCCCACATCTTTACCACCATCCCCACTGCCACTGCCACAATTGTCAGTAACAGAACTTCTTTATCATGGGTCAATCTGGTGGCATATACCATACACCCATTATTATTGACAATAATAGACACTGACTTCATAAAGACTGTTATGGGACCCCCCCTTATAATTCAATGCAAAGTAGCATTATGCTCATGTAAACACAATCGCACGGATAAATAAGGTACAACTCACCTATCAATAGGCACAGAACTAAAAAGGTAGTAGACCAGATTTAAAATTCAAATTGTTGACACACAAGCCTTTTCATAAAATTAGGAAATATAATAAGTATTAGAATATCACTTGTTCAAGGTTGGAGTAGTCCCACCACAGGCAGATGTGATAGATCTTCATACCAGTGATATTAAATATGAAGAGTCAAAGGACATTTTTGTGTTTGTAGACACATCAGGAAGACTGCTTGTTAAGAATAGGGAATGG
The DNA here is from genome assembly GCF_011762595.2 of Tursiops truncatus. Taxonomy (NCBI): domain Eukaryota; kingdom Metazoa; phylum Chordata; class Mammalia; order Artiodactyla; family Delphinidae; genus Tursiops; species Tursiops truncatus. The sequence goes on from NC_047036.1 coordinate 61,222,342, forward strand.
GCCAGGTTGATCACTGTCCATGTTCCTGCCTAGCCAAGATGCGTCTTGGACTAACAGGCATGAAAAATCAAATCTAAATTTCCTAGGGAGACTTCCAACTTCACATGGTGGATCAAACATATGCATTGGTCTCCACTCTTCTTTGAACACCCTTTAAAGCGATGGTAAAGAAAGAAAGAAGGCACCAACCAAAAAAGCCAAGAGCCAGACAGGAGGTGACGGTAGAGGAGAAAAGCAAGCAAAACCTTGGAAGCTAGAATGCAGAAGTACAAGGAGTAACTGACTTTGCAGACCTCCAAGTCTGAGACTTGAGCCTGCAGCGGGCGAAACCAACAAGGAGCAAGGCAGCTCATGCCACAGAAACCTGGAGAGGAGCAGTCATCTGTCCACTAAAGGTGGTAGTATGGGGAGGGGTTGCAAACAGGAGGCGTGGGTGTATCTTTTAAAGATAAACAAATCTCCCCAGACCCCATCTCCCTAGAAGTAGATTAGAGATTCTTCCCTTTGGAGATGTTGAACCAGAAAGGATTTGGGGACACCACCTGTTGGGGTAGGGATGAGGCAAAATGTTAGAAACAGAGGAATGATGTGAAAGTCTACATATTAGATGGCGAGATCTCCAAACCCTCTTCTATTCCTCTATTTGGCTCTCAGATCACTGGGAGCCAGCATTTTTGCTTCGCAGGAGGGAATCTAGAGGATTCTTCTCTCATAAAATTGTCTTCTGACACAAACTTTGGAGATCCCCTAAGAAAAATAGCTGGGTCTCTACCTGATTGTTGTACAGTCAAGCCCACCAATCAAAAAGCCCCATGCTGCACTTATCATCAGTATTTTGTGCTTTATTTATTTATTTATTTTAGCACCTCATTTTTAAATATGATTAGACAACCAAAGCCCATTAGACATTTGAATAAATCTGCTAATGGAACAAGCAAAGATTGAAACAAACACTGAATAAAAAAAGGAATTTGGGAAAACAGACCAGAGCATAAGCAACTTAAAGTAAACAAACAAACTATAATTACTGGGAGTATGAAGTCACAAAACAAGAACAAGGGGACACTAAAGAGAGAACATTCAGAGAGTGAGAAGAATGCTGGGAATTTAAAGGTATAAGAGCAGAAGTAAAAGATAAATTAGAAGGGCTGTAAGACAAAATTGAGGAAATCTCAAAGAAGATAGATCTTTAAAAAAGAGATGGAAGACAAGAAAGAAAAGATAACTAGAAAAACCAATTAACAGGAATTCTAGAAGTAGAAAACAGAGAAAATGAAAAGAAGAAAATGATTAAATAAATGATACAAGAAAGTTTCCTAGGGCAGAAGGGTATAGGTTTCCAGATTGAAACTGGAGAATAGTGAATTTCAAAAGATTTTAAGCAAAGCACATTATCACTTTAAAGCGTTGGAAGTAGTTGCCTTTGGGGACCAGGACAGAGGAGGGGAAGTGTGGGGCTGGGGACTTTGAGTTGTCATTATAAGCTTTGTAGTACAATTTGACATTTTCTACAGTTACATGTTCCATATTGATAGAAATAAAATTTATATTTTAAAGATATGTAATTAAGTTTGCTAGTGAGAAGGAAACATAGACACAGCACTGGGAAAAGGAAGCAAATATTAGGACTTGCTTAGAAATATATATTATCTGACATTATGGAACCATCAGCAAAGTTTAGATCCCATTTCTAAGATTTTTACTAATGGTTTTCTCACCCCTAACACCTGCACTTTGGCTTGAATAGGAGTGTAAGTTCTGAATGCCCTACTCCCAGAATGATCAATAGATACTAATTTGGATTGTGATTCTTTTTTTTTTATTGTGATTCTTCTTAAGACCCCTTTTGAGTCAGTTCTGCCATCGATGACTGGGTGACCTCAGGCATGTTGCTAATCTCTCTGAACCACAGTCTCTTGTACATAAAATTAGGAGTTGGCTAAGATTAGAAGTCACAGATTGGCAGCCCAGAAAGTAAATCTGGTCCGCAGATGCATTAGGCCCACACAGTGCTTTAAAAACATTAAAAATTTGAGGTATATCTGTCTTTTCTTCAAAAATCAGAAGAGCCTGGCAACAATGAACCCACTCTCCTTCCTAGCAACAACCCACTGGGACTGATGGGGCAGATACCATCCAGGATACCAGAGGCCCCTCCTGTCACCTGCTGAGCTCCACTAGGTATTTGAGTTTGAGACCCCTGGGCTAGATCATTGTTTAAGTCCCTTCCAAGTCTAACATTTCATTCATTCATTTGATCATTTATTCATTTAATGACTTTCCACTGAACACTTTCTATATGCTACTACATTAGACACTGAGGACACAAAGATGAATAAGAGTCCTTGCTCTCAATGAATTTATAATCTATGGGGAGTGCTAAAAAATATTTGTAAAAAAATATTTACCGAATATCTGCTAACAGAGGTCAGTACCATGTGCAGTAGCATCTCTAGGATGGATCGTTTCAAGGGAAAGATACCAGGTCTTTACAGAAGCTGCTGCTATTTGAACTGGCTCTTGGAATGCATCAGGTGAACAAAGTGAACAGCTGAGGTCTTGTGCTTGAAGCAGTACATGGACTAGCAGACCATTCCTAGTCATATATAATATTCTACCAGAAAACTTCAGGGACACTTTGAACCCCAGAGAAAAAAAGCTGGGGATAAAATATAATGTTAACGTGTGTCAATGCCCTCCAATCAAAGACCACTGGGAACAAATGGGTTTGCGGACGTATTGTACTGAAAGAGAACACGCACCATGGAGAACCATGAGGCATCTCAGGAAAAGGGGTTAGAAAGAACTTGTTGGAGGATTTGGACTTGTATTAAACGATTTGGGGACAGGTTCAAGGAAGTGGGGCTTGGATTTGCATTGGATGCTATCAGGAAGTAGAGTAAAGCTTTGATTGGGTATCTTAAAAAAACATCTTCTCTAGAAGATGAGAAGAGTGAAGCAAGGCTATAGCTATAATTGGCAAAGAAGCTGCTGTGACTCCTATTAGCCAGATAGGGGAATGTCTGGCCATTTTTGTGGTTTGGACAATGTTCTTGTTTTGTTTTTGTTCAGATATCATTACAAGGAGGTCTTGTTTTGTCTAGATCCATCATGGTCACAGAATGGCCTTGTCCAGTGCTGGTACTCTGTGAGATTGCTTATGTTCGACAGGAGAATATCAAGGCCTGGCTGTGAGGGCCAGGCCAGCTCCCCAGGTCAGAGGCAGCTTTTCCTTGGCCCAGGTGTTTGTGTCTTTGAGAGCTTCAGTGGCCACAAAGCCTTCTCGCAATTTCTCTCTAATTCTCCATTTGAATTTACCTTCAGTTCAGGCAGACTTATTTGTCCAACGCTGATGGACTGTGTTTAAGAGCTCTGCATTGCTCCTCTTCTTGGACAATATCCATGGTCAGCCCTGACCCTGTCCTGGACCAGGTCTCCATGACCTGGGATCACGCGGCCGGATCTACTCAGACCTCTTCTGCTTATTTTCGTGGATGGAGACAAACAACTTCTTTCTGCAGAAATATTGGGCTGCCCTCTTGTTACTAGCCCCTTAACTGCATTTTCATCCAAAAAATGTTCACATTTAATAACAATCCATGAATTTAAGGCTCTCAGACATAGAAATGATGAACCAGGTCTCCTGCCACCCATTTCCCCTGAGCCCAGTCCATCTTCCCTATCAGCAGAATCATTGTCTGAAATGTCTATTTTAAGTAGTCTCTGCCAGTTCCCTCCTTTCCTCCTCCTGGAGAGAGAGTGAACTCCTTATCCTAACACCTGGTCAGCCTACCTCTGCCTGTTCACCATCTTCACACACCCAGCAACATCCCCAGCTGGACGTCACGCCACCACTCTTCCCTCTGCTTTGCCTGCCTCAGAATTCATTTTCGCTGAGCAGCAGAGTTAGGAACTCCCTGTTTCTCTTCTCTTGTACTTATTTTTTCACATTTCTAGGACGGCATGTGTCTTGTAGGGCTGTGATTTTGATCTGCCTCCCTTGTGGAAGGTACTATGTCTTGGGATCCCTAGTACCTGGCATATAGTACTTGCTCTAAGAATGCATAAAAGAAAGTTTGTATGTATGCTTGTACACACACACATACATATACACACACACACACATATACAGAGAGGGTCCCTTCTACGTCATTCTACTGTGACAGGCCTCAGCCCATGTTAAAACACTTCCAGTGGATGGGAACATCACTCGCTCCTAAGGTGGCCTATTTGTTTTGTTTTTGTTTTTGTTTTTGTGGTACACGGGCCTCTCACCGCTGTGGCCCCTCCCGTTGCGGAGCACAGGCTCTGGACGCGCAGGCTCAGCGGCCATGGCTCACGGGCCCAGCCGCTCCGCGGCATATGGGATCCTCCCGGACCAGGGCACGAACCCGTGTCCCCTGCATCGGCAGGCGGACTCCCAACCACTGCGCCACCAGGGAAGCCCCTAAGGTGGCCTATTTTAACTTTCAGCAGTTTTGTTAGAAAGGTCTTCCTTACATCAGTTCCAGATTTGTCTCTCTCTCAAATCGAATTCCCTTTCAAGCCCGTGAAGTTAGCACTATGGCCTTCCTGTCTTCTCTTTTCCCGGAAGACACTAGGTTTTCACTGTCTGGTAAACACATTCCTCTGGATACTTTCCACTTTGTCTACACCCTTCTTAAAACACAAAGCCCTAAACTGGGCAGAATTTTCCAGATGTGGTCTGAACAGTTCAGAGTACAAGAGAACAATCAGCTCCCTCATTCTAGCCTAATATCCCATTTGATTATCTGGCCCCGTTGTCCATGAGTTTACAGTCAGTTCAAACCCTTTGTCTTTCGGGATTTGTAACTGTTTTGTAAGTGCCGTGGCTAATTCATGCCTCTCTCATCTTCACTTGCACAGTTGATTTTTGGGACCCATGGGTAGAAACTTGCATTCATCCCAGTTACATTTCATCTTGTTATATTTAGCCCATTATTGTATTCTTGGCAAGGACTTGTCGCATCCCAGATCTCATCCTGATGGGCGTCGCCCGCAATTTTGTTGACCCTGCTCTTTCTACACCATCTTCCAAGTTGATATAAATGCTAAACAGGACTGGTTACAGTCAGAGCCCTCCTTGTCCTTCTTCCTTATTTTTCTTTCTCTTTCTCTCTTACACTCTGTCCTCCCTGTCTTGTTCCAAAAAGATGCAAAGCAGCTCCCTAGGAGTTAGTACTACAAACTCCTTCCAAGATGACATGAATCCAAACGAGCACCTTTTCAGGGTAGACATTTAACTGCTTATGGATCCATCTCATGGTCTTGGCATCACACCCAATGTTTTCTCTCACGTCCACAGGATACAATACGGGGCACTCCCGCCCTAACTCCAGACGTATTTAGGCCTATCATAGTTTTGTTCAGAGAGAGACATGCTTTGTTTGCTGCAACTTGTCCTGAAGACCTAGAGGCCAGTTTTTTCTTCTAGGAGCTCATGGTTCATCCCTTTGGTGCTCTGTAGGAGATTCTCCTTTGGGACAGACAAGGTCTTCTCTTTTTTGACAACCTCAGTGTACACATTTCCTGTCTTCCAAAACATGAAAAAGAAAATACTGGTATCTGTTAAATAACTATATGTAGTAGCTCTAGAGTGGCATTTTCTCGAAGTTTTTCTTTTGTTTCTAAAAAGGAAGTTGAATTTCAGCTGGAAACTCCATAAATTTAAGGCACCTCATGGGGAGCAACCAAGTGCAGACTTAAGACGTTGAATATAGTTCAGTGAAGATCTTAGGCTCTCTAAACCTGCCTTAAGTTGCTTTCGGGCTTCTCTACTTCCCTTCATTCTTACCTGCTATAGCTAAGAGCTTTGAGGAACACCTTGGTGACAGGAATATAGTCTAGTTCAGGGAGTAGAGCCAAGGCCTGAGACCTACAAATGATACTAATCAATGATCTTAAGTCAGCCTTTCTGTCAGTGGAATTTATTTTAGGATATTTAAAATAAGAGCCCAGGGGCTTCCCTGGTGGCGCAGTGGTTGAGAGTCCGCCAGCTGATGCAGGGGACACGGGTTCGTGCCCCGGTCCGGGAAGATCCCACATGCCGCGGAGCGGCCGGGCCCATGAGCCATGGCCGCTGAGCCTGCGCGTCCGGAGCCTGTGCTCCGCAACGGGAGAGGCCACAACAGTGAGAGGTCTGCGTACCGCAAAAAATAAATAAATAAATAAATAAATAAAATAAGAGCCCAAAGATCCTAATCTAACCAAAACCTAGACCAATATATAGAATAAATGGAAAGGAATTAGCTAAGAGAGTTTGACCCTCCTCCCCTGCTTTCCAAAGCCCTCCTGGGTTGCTGGTCAACATTATTCTCTCTTCCGGAAAAAAAAAAGCCAATAAATTCCGAGCTTAACAGTAGAGGTAATGACTAGGCTGAAACTGGAAAGCCTCATAGAATTTTGGGTTCAGCAAAAAAGGTCTGAATGACTTCTTTCGAAGTCAGTTCAGTTATTACTTCCCGTAAGAGACCTTTCTGGGACTCTCCCCAGGCCCCCTGGCAGCCTGGGCACATTTCTGTCACTGTCCTTATTATAGCATCTTGAAATGACCTTTTT